>NC_045958.1:63679274-63904390 GCF_010909765.2 Amblyraja radiata | reverse complement strand
TGCAATAAATTTTTAGTGATGTGTTGTAAAGTTAGCGTCCTGTGTCGCATGTCTATTATATTTAAGCTTTGCTGCAATAAAATATCCGTATAAAGACAAATGCTTGCGATGGCTTTACAAATAACTTTATTTTTGTCTCGGCATATTTACAAAACAAATCAGAAGAAATGTCAGTAAAGCATCAGATCCCACATCGATATATACTTTCATCACCTTCATCAAAAATCCATCTAATTGTTCAGAAGGTTTTCCCCTAAACCAATATTCTGATTAACATGGATTATTCCCACCCTTCCATATGCAGATAATCTTGTAATCAGGCACGTGCCATGAGTAATTGGTTAGGGTAGGCAGTGGCTTTTAAAATCTTGAAAACCGCGCATGGCGCAGATTGTTCTCTCCCTGGTGAGCTGTCAGTCGGCTTTTAAAAAAAAATCGTGAAACCGCGCATGTGCAGATTGTTCTCTACCCGGCCCGCTGCTGTCAGTTGACTTTAAAAAAATCTTGGAAATCGTGCATGCGCAGATTGTTCTCCTCGTCTTTAAGTAATTTGTCTTCAATAGGTCCTATCTCTTAATAAAGTATTAAAAACATAGCTCAAAGAAATTTACTTACCATATTATTTGTACACAAAATCCATTCTTCTCTCTTTGTTTCCTGTTGTACCAAGCTGTTTTAAATGTTCTAATTAATTTTGTTCCTTGCGCTGTTGAAGTTCTTTAAGTTCTGGCGTTGGTCTGCCATTTTTTATATATTTTGGTCTTTTCCTCATAAGTTTGCTTCAAGAACTCTTCAGGTAATCACTATCCATCTTTGAAAAACTCGCCAAGAAACTTGCGCATGCGCAGTAGGCTGGTGCGCATGCGCAGTGCGCAGCGCAGCACATGCACGCAGTCCACGGTGTAAAGGCAGAATTTCAGTTGCCTTTACGGACTGTTCCCACTGATGGCTTGAAGCATCGTCGACGGCACGTGAGTAGCACATACTTCCGCGTTTTAAATGTACTGCGGATGAAAGGCACGGGAGAATTATGCCTCCCTAAGAGATCGATCTCTTGGGGAAGCATAATTCTCCCATTCCTTTACCATTTATGACCATTTTATATATGTTTTATATATATTTTTATCTATATTACTAAAAGTCTGATCTTGACCGCTTTTGGCCCACTGTGCTGCGATTTCCGAGAGAACGCCGCCGCCTACGCCGTCATTTTTAGCCACCTCGCCACAGCCAGCCCGCCCTCCGCCTTCCTGGACCGAGGATTTTTTCCCATCGATGACAAATCAGAGAGATATTAATGTTGTTTAAAAAAATCACATTCTCTCTGCTGCCCCCCTGCTGGAGGGAGGGGAGGGACTATAAAACCAGGGAGTGGTGTGCCTCACTCAGTCTCTGCAAGATGGATGAAGCCAAAGGGTCATGTCTCTCTGAGCTCTGACTAACCTGAACACATGTCTACTCAAATGTGAGTCCCCTTAATGTGGTTTGAAAATGAAAATATGGTTTGTTTGAAGTAAAAAGGCACTGCTTGCAAATGGTTTTTTGGTGCTTTGGCGAAGTTAAAAGGCACTACTTACTGCAAATGGTGGCTTGGGTGCTTGGCTTGAAGTTAAAGGCGATACTTACTGCAAATGGTGGCTTGGGCTTTGGCTTGAGTTGAATGGCACTACTTACTGCAAATGGTGGCTTGGGTGATTTGGCTTGAAGTTGAAAGGCACAACTTACTGCAAATAGTGGCTTGGGTGCTTTGGCTTGAAGTTGAAAGGCATACTTACTGCAAATGGTGGCTTGGGTGCTTTGGCTTGAGGTGAAAGGCACTAAATGCAAATGGTGGCTTGGGTGCTTTGGCTGAAGTTGAAAGGCACTACTAACTGCAAATGGTGGGGGTGCTTGGGTGCTTGCCTTGAAAGGCACTACTTACTGCAATGGTGGCTTGGGTGCTTTGGCTTGAAGTTGAAAGGCACTACTTACTGCAAATGGTAGTTTGGGTGCTTTGGCTTGAAGTTAAAAGGCACTACTTAATGCAAATGGTGGCTTTGGGTGCTTTGGCTTGAAGCTGAAAGGCACTACTTACTGAAAATGGCGGTTTGGGTGCTTTGGCTTGAAGTTAAAAGGCACTACTGCAAACGCACTTCATGTTTGCACTGTATATTGATTTTAGATAAAATGCTACAACTTGCGGCTGTGATTTTTGGCCATCTTACTCAGTCCCCCTCTGCTCAGCAGGTGCAGAGAATTCTTCCCATCAAATGAAAAAGAAAGTGTTATGTAGTGTTTAAAAATGTTGAGAATCTCTCTCCTGTCAATCATCGCCATGAAGGCCACACCTTTCTTCCAGTGGAGGGGGAGGGGGTATAAAACCTGGAGTGTGGGTGTGGCTCAGTCTCTGCATGATGGGGGAGGGAGAGGTCACGACTCTGTCTGATCTGTGAATCAACTGAACACACTGAATGTCTACTGAACTGAGTTGGTGTTTTGTGTGGTTTTATGGTGGTTTCACCCTGCATGAAATGGTATGAAGCTGCTTTGAATTGGTGGCCTTGCCCCCTGCTTGAAATGGAATGAAACTGCACTTGAATTTGGTGGCCTTGCACCCTGCTTGAAGTGGAATGAAACTGCACTGATTTGGCGGGCCTTGCACCCTGCTTGAAGTGGTAGGAAACTGCACTTGAATTTGGTGGCCTTGCACCCTGCCTGAAGTGGTACTGAAACTGCACTGGAATTGCGTGGCCTTGCACCCTGCTTGAAGTGGTAGGAAACGGCACTTGAATTTGGTGGCCTTGCACCCTGCTCAAAGTAGTAAGAAACTGCACTTGAATTTGGTGGCCTTGCACTCTGCTTGAAATGGTTGGAAAATGGATTTGAATTTGGTGGCCTTGCACCCTGCTTGAAATGGAATTTCAAGGAATAGCCATGAGTCAACTGCCAGCCCACCAGCCGTGAGTGAGCTGCCAGCAGATCAGGCTTGAGGGACTGAGCTGCCACCCCAAGAACCCATACCAGCGCCCCAGAAAGTCCCCCACTGCCCACCGATATTGGAATTGGTGGAGAGGTAAAATATTGCGTCGGGGGACCGGCCCTCCCGTGTGAACAGGGGACCCAACGGGTCCCACTTAGTCTAGTATTTTATATATATCTATATCTATCTATCCATCTATCATCTTGCCTGCTTGTAACCTTGTCTCTTAGAAATGTTTCCAATAATTAATTAACAAGATTTAAGATTCACCAGTTTATATTAACCGGGCTTATTCCTTTACTTCAAATTTAAAAAGAGGACGAAAAATAATTATCTTTTAAAATTGTACTAATCATTTTATATTTATTTTGTCTCCACTATACTAAAAATCTATCTACTAGCCCTATTTCTAATCAGCTGCATCCTCTGACTTGGTCACTGAACTCTCAACTTGGTCACTGAACTCTCACTGGAAGGTCCCCCTACCCTCACCACTATACTGACTAGGTTTTGCCGTATCCACGGCTAATTTTATGATTCGGACATATAAACCTTTGGCAAATTTACTGATTCACTTTTGACAACATCCTATGTATCGCCAATGACTAAAACTTTTTGAATCAGCTAAGAAAAGGTAATGAATGAATACTTTATTGTCACATGTGACAAGTCACAGTGAAATTCTTTACTTGCATACCGAAGGTATGCAAATAATCGGCACATAAAGGAAGCTCCCCCTCCCCCTCCTTCACGGCGGTCCCCTGTGCCCAGGTCCCTCTTGTTCTTCTCCCCTCTCCCCCTCCTTCATGGCGGTCTCCCACATCGGTCCTCCTTTGTTTCTTCCCCTGGCCTCAGCGCCCTCACTTACATATGGTCTGTCCTTGTCCGTCGGTCGGCCGACGCACCAACCTCTCCACTATTGTTGCCAGGTCCTCTCTGGACGCCACCGTGGCGACGTCCCAGGCCCCACTCGCGGGCTCTGTCGACTCAGGAGCTGGCTACGGGCTCCGTCGACCCAGTCACCATTGGTCAGGGGCTCCTCAAGCAACAACGATGAGTTGGCCTATAGGGAGGAGGTCCAGCTCCTAGCAGCATGGTGCGCTGATAAACAACCTGGCCCTTAACTCCAAGAAGACCAATGGTCCTGGACCATTGTAGACTTCAGGAAGTCTGGGGCGGCACGCACACCCCCCATCCACATCAATGGGACGGAGGTGGAACGTGTTTCCAGCTTCAGGTTCCTGGGGGTCACATCTCCGATGACCTCTCTTGGACCCACAATACCTCAACTCTGGTCAAGAAGGCTCACCAGCGTCTCTTCTTCCTGAGGAGACTGAAAAAGGTCCATCTGTCTCCTCAGATCCTGGTGAACCTCTACCGCTGCACCATCGAGAGCATCCTTACCACTGTATCACAGTATGGTATGGCAACTGCTCTGTCTCCGACCGGAAAGCACTGCAGAGAGTGGTGAAAATTGCCCAACACATCACCGGTTTCCTCGCTCCCCCTCCATTGAGTCTGTCCAAAGCAAGCGTTGTCTGCGGAGGGCTCTCAGCATCGCCAAGGACTGCTCTCACCCCCACCCTGGACTGTTTACCCCTACCATCCGGATGCTAGGTGCTACCTCTCTCCGTTGCCGGACCACAGTCCAGGACCAGCTTCTTCCCTGCGGCTGTCACACTACTCAACAATGTACCTCGGTGACTGCCAATCACCCCCCCCCCCCCCCCCCGGACATTCCTCCCACAGGAAAATACACTATGTCTGTGTACATGTAAATAGATTTATTTATTGAAATCATATTCTATGTCGCTCTTCCAGGGAGATGCTAACTGCATTTCGTTGTCTCTATTGCACACTGACAATGACAATTAAAGTTGAATCTGAATCTGAATCTGATCTCAACTCATTCATTAATTCAGAAGGTTAATGGATGGGGAGATTATCAGGCATGAGATTTCTAAGCGGATCCGCAGAGTTTGACATTCGGTAAAAAAATCTGTTTAAATCCGGCCCGGACTTACCATCGTGGAGCCAGTGTTGGAGCTCCGACCGTGGGGCCTGTGGACTTTAACACCGTGACGCAGTGGTCTCTGGTAAGAAGCGGCCGACTCGGGAACTCCATGCGTCCATGGGAGTGTTCCGATCCGTCCTGATGCCAGAATTTCGATCATCCTGACGAGAGGGCTTAAAAGGCCCTGAGCACAGGTGAACAAAGGAGGATGACTGAACTTTATTGCCTTCCATCACAGTGAGGAATGTTGATTCCACTGTGGTGGATGTTTATGTTAAACTTTATTTTATGCGCTGTGTATATTTTTGGTTTTTACTTAGTATGGCTGTATGGTAACTCAAATTTCACTGTACCTTAATTGGTACGTGACAATTAAATTGAATCTTGAATCTTTCCGCGAGACAGTGAGCCGCTGCGTCGATGGTTGAGTACGTGGAAATCCGTATGCGGGTGCGGGCCGACCGTCTGCATGCGCATCTCTATGGCTAGCGCTCAGCTCCGCACATGTAGAGTAGCGGTAAAATGTGTTATTGTATGGTATAATTTAAAAGAATTACAGTATAAATTAAGGATAAACAAGCAAGGAAATTGTGTCATTTCAAGGTATAATTATCAAAAAATTATCAAACATTTCCTGTGTAAACGATACATCTCTAGTTAAACAAGCAAGGAACAGGTATGTTACAAGTAGGTGCAGGTGTAATATAAAATATTTTCAATAGACTTAATTGTAAACAAGCAAGGAGTTGGTGTCATTTTAAGGTATGATTTTATCACAAATTTTCAATGTAAATAAAGAAGTGATAAGCAAGTCAAATGGGTTATTTTAAGGTGCATTTAAAAAAAATTAAGGGTAAACAGGCAAGAAAACGGTGTCATTTCAAGGTACAATTATCAAAAAGAATTCTGCCAGGCTCATTGCCCTTTGGAAACATAACAAGGGGGCAATGCCCCCTTGGACCCACATCTCTCTTCCTCTTTCATTTTTTTCCTGTCTCATGCCTGGATTATGTTGTGAGTGAACCTACTCCAAGAAACACTGTCTGTGAAATTATGTTCAGTTTTGCTTCTTTTAATGCCGCTCACACCTTTCTCACAAATTTCAATTCCTGCTCCTTTAGCGGATGCAGAAACGACGTTTCTGAAAGTTTTTTTATTGAACATTCACTCCTTAGCAAATAGGTCTCCGCATACACGTCTGATCACAATGGTGGTCAGCAAAACAACTGTGGCGCAAAAACGAAACCGCGCGAAAACAACAGCCCCTCCCGAGTCACGTGACCGCGGCTTCCGAACAATAGGTTTGATATCTGTGTGCGCCAGCAGGCGCCGCTACATGGCCTCCCCCAGAATCCGTGGTACGGAAACGCACGGGTAACAGGACGGTTCGACCAGAACGCTTAGTCCGAGGTCGCGGGGCGAGAGTAACATTCGGGACCGGCAGAACAGAGCCGGAGGGGCGCGACAAACGCGAACGAGGGACGGGCGTAACAGAGGGGGCCGGTGAAACATAACCGGGGGTAACAGATGCAGAGGGCGGAAAAACGGCCGGCGGACGCCCTCTACGCCGCGGAGTGGCCACAGCCACCAGGCTATCCTCGTCGACGTAGGCTAGTTTAAGGCGGCTGACAGAGACAAACTCCTCCCTGCCACCCATGTCCAACGTGAACGTCGAGATACCAGTCTCTAACACCTTATACGGCCCTTCGTACACCCGCTGTAACGGCGAGCGGTGAGCATCCCTACGAAGGAAAACAAGCACAATCCCATAACATAGTAGGCACATGCACCGCGGACGACCCATGTCGGGAGGTGGGGACCGGGACCAACGCGCGCGCCCCTCGCGCAGTCAGCTAGCCCGCCGAAGCCGGCCGGACCTCCTTCCTGATGGCGGGCAGAAAATCCCCAGGTACCCGCAAAACCGAGCCATAAACGAGCTCAGCCGAGGAGGCGTCGGGGTCCTCGTTAGGCGTAGTTCTGATGTCCAGGAGAACCCAGGGCAACTGGTCAACCCAATCGGGGCCGGTGAGCCGGGCCTTCAACGCCGACTTAAGATGTCTGAAACCGCTCAACTAACCCATTCGACTCCGGATGATACCCAGTGGTCTGGTGCAGGTTCGCGCCGTACAGCTGCGCCATACCACACCACAAGGAGAACGTGAACTGGGCCCCACGATTGGCAGTGATATCCGAAGGGACCCCGAAACGAGCGATCCAATTGCAGACAATAGCGCGGGCACAAGCCTCAGCGGAGGTATCGGTTAACGGTATTGCCTCCGCCCACCTGGTGAACCTATCCACGATAGTGAGTAACTGCGTGGCCCCGCGAGAACACGGCAAGGGACCCACCAGGTCAATGTGGATGTGCGAAATCCTGCACGGGCCGGCGCACATGCCTCTGCACTTTGGAAGTCTGACGGGATACAAGCGCGGGCCCATGCTGCGACCTGCTTTCGTAACCCGTGCCAGACGAACTTGGAAGCAACCAGGGCAGAGGTGGCGCGGATGGACGGGTGAGCTAGGCTGTGGATGGTGTCGAAAATCCGACGCCTCCAGGCAATCGGGACGATTGGGCGGGCTTTACCCGTGGAGGCATTGCAAATGATTCGCAAGACTGCAGCGCCACAAGGCACTTCAGTCAGCTTGAGTCCCGAATCTCCATTGCCGTAATCCTCCATGCCGGCGTCGGGCCTTTGAGCCGCCGCCAGCTCCACATAATCCACACCTAGGTTTAAAACGGAAACCTCAGGGACCGCCGGACGGGTGAGCGTGTCGGCCACAACGTTCAGCTTCTCCGCCACATGCCGAATGTCAGGCGTAAATTCGGATATTTAGGCGAGGTGCCGCTGTTGCCTGGCAGACCAGGGGTCGGACATCTTATTCAAAGCGAACGTGAGCAGCTTGTGGTCCGTGAATGCGGTAAATGCGTGGCCCTCTAGGAAATAACGGAAATGTCGGATCGCTAGGTAAAGCACGAGGAGCTCACGATCAAAAGCGCTGTACTTGATCTCCGGAGCCCGCAGCTGCCTGCTGAAAAACGCCAGCGGCAGCCAGCGGTTACCCACCCGCTGCTCGAGGACAGCGGCCACCGTGACCTTGAACGTGTCCACGGTGAGAGCTGTGAAAGCTGATGCCCTCGGGTGTACCAGCATGGTGGCGTTGGCCAGTGCGGTCTTAGCCCCATCAAAAGCTATACCAGCCTCCCTGGACCAAACCAGGTCCTTGGGCTTGCCCGCCAGACATTGGAACAACGGCCGCATGATGGCGGCCGCTGACGGGACGAATCGGTGGTAGAAATTGACCATTACGATGAATTCCTGCAGGCCCTTGACGGATGGCGGCCTTGGGAAAAGACGGATTGCGTCGACCTTCTGCGTCTGCCCTGTGACCTAAAAAGGAGATGTGACCAAAAAAGGAGCGCGATCCGAACTGGCACCGCGGTGTTGATCACCAACCTGTGCTTACGGAGCCGTTCGAAGAGCAGGCGGAGGTGCCTAACATGTTCAGCCTGTGAGCTGTTGGCCACCAGAATATCATCGAGATAGATTAATATGAACGGGAAACCCCACCCGACCTAATCCATTAGCCTTTGGAACGCTTGAGCGGCGTTCTTCTGGCCAAAAGGCAATCTTAGCCATTCGAAAAGGCCGAAAGGAGGGACGTCGTCGGGATGGACCGGGATCTGATTATACCCACGGACCAGGTCGACTTTCGAGAAGGTAACGCCCTCCAAATGAGCCTAGAAATCTTGGATTTTCGGGACTGGGTACCAATCTGCTGTGGTTACTGCGTTTAGACGCCTGTAAACACCGCAAGGTCTCCATCCCCCGGTTGCTTTGGGCACTATATGCAGAGGGGAAGCCTAAGGGCTATCGGACCGCCGCCAATCCCAATGTCTCCATAAGCTGGAAATCGTCTCGTGCGATGCGCAGTTTATCGGGCAGGAACGTTGCATCATGGAGGGGTGGAATGCGGGATTCATTTCCAGAATTCCTTTCATGGGGGGGTGGGGTGGGGGTTGTTTTCATTGGTGCTGGGGGAGAGGGGGTGGGGGGGAATGGGAAGTTTCATTTCCAGAACTTTCCTTGTGGGGTGGGATGGGGTTTGTGGTTTTCATTGTGTGGTGGGGTGGGGAGTGGAATAGGGGAAGGTTTCATTTCCAGAACTTTCCTTGTTGGGGGGTGGGATGGGGGGGATGTCAGTGCCGACGTCGCTCCCCCCCCCATGCACACACTTGGGGTTTTCATTGTGCGGGGGGGGGGGAATAGGGGAGAGGTTTCATTTCCAGAACTTTGGGAGTGGGGGTTTCACGTGCGAAGGATTGATTGGCATTTTACAAAAACATATTCCATGACTTTCCTCTGACGCCGCCTCCGGGTGAGTGGTGGATTATTGCATTGGGGGAATGGGGCCCAACGGGTCCCACTTGGGCTAGTATATTACTAAAACTCTCATCTTGTTTGTTTCTATATCTGCATGTGATGGGTGAGGGCTGTGCTCCTGAAATTATGCCAAAACGGTACACAATAGCGCTACAGATTTTGCCCATCTTACTCACCTTTGTCTTGGCGTGTGGGCTATCAAGTTTTGTTCAGATTAATGGTATATTTTGTTTAAGAAGGAACTGCAGATGCTGGAAAATCGAAGGTACACAAAAAATCCTGGAGAAACTCAGCGGGTGCAGCAGCATCTATGGAGCGAAGGAAATAGGCAACGTTTCGGTCCAAAACCCTTCTTCAGACTGGTGGGGAGAGGGGGGGGGGGGCAGGGAGAAGAAAGGAAAAGGAGGAGGAGGAGCCCGAGGGCTGAGGGAGAGATAGGAAGGGAGGAGACAGCAAGGGCTAACAAATTGGGAGGAATTCAATGTTCATGCCCGCAGGATGCAGACTCCCCAAGCGGAATATGAGGTGCTGTTCCTCCAATTTCCGGTGGTGCTCACTCTGGCCATGGAGGAGACCCAGGACAGAGAGGTCGGATACGGAATGGGAGGGGGAGTTGAAGTGCTGAGCCACCGGGAGGTAGGTTGGTTAATGCGGACCGAGCGGAGGTGTTCGGCGAACGATCGCCAAGCCTCCGCTTGGTCTCACCGATGTAGATCAGCTGACATCTAGAGCAGCGGATGCAATAGATGAGGTTGGAGGAGCTGCAGGTGAACCTCTGTAGCACCTGGAACGACTGCTTGGGTCCTTGAATGGAGTCGAGGGGGGAGGTAAAGGGACAAGTGTAGCATCTCTTGCGGTTGCAAGGGAAAGTGCCGGGGAGGGGGTGGTACGGGAGGGAAGGGAAGAATTGACAAGGGAGTACGGAGGGAGCGGTCTTTGCGGAAGGCAGACAGGGGGGAGATGGGAAGATGTGGCGAGTGGTGGTGTCACGTTGGAGGTGGCGAAACTGACGGAGGATTACTTGTATGTGACGGCTAGTGAGGTGAAACGTGAGGACTAGGGGACTCTGCCCTTGTTGCGAGTGGGGGATGGGGAGAGAGAGCAGTGTTACGGGGTATGGAAGAGACCCTGGTGCTAGCCTCATCTATGGTGGGGGAGGGGAACCCCTGTTCCCTGAAGAATGAGGACATTTCAGATGCCCTGGTGTGGAACGCCTCATCCTGGGAGCTGATGCGGCGTAGACGGAGGAATTGGGAGTAGGGGATGGAGTTCTTACAGGAAGCAAGGTGGGAAGAAGTGTAGTCCAGATAGCCATAGGAGTCAGTGGGTTATAGTGGAGGTCGTCAGAAGTCTATCACCTGCGATGGAGATAGTATATTTTACAAGTTTTGACATCAATAACTTGTAAAATATACTATCTCCATCGCAGGTGATAGACTTCTGACCGACATCCACTATAAACCCACTGACTCCCATCTTAAAAAATATATAAACAGTGCCCCCACTTGCCTTTAACAGCGTATGCGTCACAATGGGATCTCATTTACATAAACTGCCCTCAGCAGTGTTCCACCCCACAATTACATCACAATTTAAAAAATTAAATGTACATTAAAATGTTTTTTTTAATTTAAAAGTGACTGACTGACTTGCAGTTATTTTAAAATCCGCACGCGCGGATAATTGAAAGTCTCCCCGCACGTGCGGGATTTGAAATGACCATGGTGCTGAGGCTGGAGCGAGGTCTGGGGGCGGCGCCGTCAGGGCCCGCGGGGAGGGAGATGAGCGTGACCCGGAGCAAGGACTAGGCCGCAGCCCAGTGCCTCTCCCTCGCCCGGCTCCAGGCCGCTCGGCCCGACCCCCGAAGCCCCCGCCTCAAGTACAACTTCATCGCCGATGATGTGGAGAAAACGGGGCTAGCGGTGGTTTACATCGAGATCCTTGGGAGGTGAGGAGAGTGGGGGATGATGGAGAGGAGGGGGTAGGGAGGGAGAGGAAAGTGGGGGAGGTGAGGAGGGAGAGTGGGGGAGGTGAGCAGGGAGAGTGGGGAGGAGGGGGGGATAGGGAGTGGGGAATAGAGGGAGAGGAGGCAGTGGGGGTGGTGAGGAGAGTGGGGAGGTGGAAGGGGATAGAGTAGAGGGGTTAGTAGGGGGTTTAGGGAGATTATGGAGGGGGGGATTTATTGACTGTGGTAGGGGGAAAGGAGAGGGAGGGATTGGGAGAGGGAAAAGAAGAGGGAGGTTTTAAAAGGGGGGGAAGTTCTGCTGGTTTTCTTCGGGATATGAGCCATGACTGCGCAGTTGGGGGCTATGGGTGAGTGGTGGAATATTACATTGGGGGGGGGACCTTTATAAAAGGCAGCAAATGCTCAAGTCACAAAGTTCTTGTTCAATATATCAAAGTCATATATCATGTGGTTCTTTGAAAGTACATTTACGTTTATGTACTCTGCACAGCTCATCCACGTATCCTTCCTGACCCCTACATTTTATCTTTTCATGGCTTCTGCTATCATGTTTCTTAATATCTAACTTGTGATCCTTCTAAACTGTCACATCTCCAGCTTAAATGTACTCTTTTTGAAAATGTAGCAGTTTCACTTTGTGCCCATATTACTGATAATTTGTCTGAATTCCTGCAATTATATTTCTTTCCGATCTAAACATCCCATGTTACTGACAAAGGAAATCTAGCCCTATTTGCTTTTGACATGTCTTCAATCTTGGATAGAGTTAACTTCCAACCATTTTTAGATTCAGATTAGTTTGCTGACATACACCAGGGTGCAATGAAATTCCTTGTTCACATGAAGTTCACAGAGTAAACAGTGTACATGGTAATGATAGATGCAACAATAAATTCAACGATGAATGTAAAACAGCGAAAAGGTGCAACTACTGTAATCTGAAGGAATGCAAAAATATACTATAGTGCAATAAAAGAATAATAAAATGTGGAAGAGTTAAAAGTATGTGGCAACGCTTCTGGGAAGATGTGTGAAAGAGGTAATTGGTTCGGGAGTCTTTGATAGCAGGAGATAGCGGGGATAAAAGCTGTTCTTAAACTGGATGTCCCGGCTTTCAAGTTCCTGTATCTTTTCCCAGAAGGTAGAAGAGAGAAAATTTGGATGGCCAGGATGGCAGGCATCCTTGACGATACGTCCAGCCTTCCTGATTCAACGGACGATGAAGACAGACTAGATGGAAGGAAATGACAAGCCTGTGATGGACTGGGGTGAAGTACCACTGCAGGTTCAGGCGGTCAAGAGCAAAGCAATTGCCAGCCAGGCTGAGATACATCCCGTCAGTCAGGGAAAATGGACTGTCGGACCGTCAGACTGCAGCCTACCGACAGGAGCCTGTTCCGAACACGGCCCCGAGCTACTGGTGTCAACGGGAGCCACCTCAAACCTCTTGTTTTCCTCAGAAAGTAAACAAACTTAAGTTTAAGAAGGAACTGCAGATGCTGGAAAATCGAAGGTAGACAAAAATGCTGGAGAAACTCAGCGGATGACGCAGCATATTATATGGAGTGAAGGAGATAGGCAACGTTTTGGGTCGAAACCCTTCTTCAGACATTTAAGTGCGTTCTTGATCACTACATCAATGTGAATGGACCAGGTAAGGTGCTGGTGCATGAAACTTCATTAATCTACTTCCACTGGAAACGACAGAGGCGGCATTCCAATCAGAGCATGGGTGTTGGCTGAGTGAGGAATGGAGGAATGCAGTGACAGATGAGATCAGGGTAATAGATTCATTTGGAAGGGAAAATCTGTAGAAGGCAATTATTTACAAAGTGAATTGAGTTCATGTAGATTTCAGGAAGGGTAGAGTCGACGGGAGCCTCCTCCGAACTCGGACCTGAGCCACGGACTACGGGGCCACGCGGGCGGTTGCCAAACCCTGATAGGCAGCCGGCCGCGGAACCCACCTGGACTGTAGGGCCGGTAGTAGTAGGACAAGGGGTACCCGGTGGGGGAGGCCGCCAAGATCCAGGATGGACCATCGGGACTATAACAAGTACTTTGTAAATTTGTTGGCTCCAGAAACCTGGTGACTGCGTACTTGTGCATTGGATGAAAAAACAAACAATTTCACTGTACCTGGGTACATATAACAATAAAGTATAATTGAATCATTGAGGACTGGGATGAACCAACAGGCCACCGAACCATCCTCTCACCAACTCGGGAGCGGTCCTTACCTATCGTCTATCTCATTGGAGACTATCTTTAATCAGACTTTATCTTGCACCAAGGTTATTCCCTTTATCATGTATCTACATTGTGGACGGCTTGATTGTAATCATGAAGTCTTTCCTCTGACTATCGAGCACGAAACAAAAAAGCTTTTCACTGCACATTAGTGCAGGTAACAATAAACTAAACTAAGAAGTCCTTCCCTTCCTGGGATACTGCTCCCACCTATCCCTCCTGGATTATACACCCAGTGTTCCTCCCCTGCATTCTGCCTCCACCTTTCCTTCCCTGGATTAGACCTCCCCCGCCCCCCCTCCCCACTACCCTGGATTACACCCGCTTCTCTGTATTCTCCCCTTCCCTTAGAATATGCCCCTCACTTCTCACCACTACCCTCGCCATATCCCACACTTCCAACTACATTCATATCCTGCCACTCTCTCCGACCTCATATCCCACCATTCCCTCTGCCCTCATATCCCACCACCTCCCACCCCTACCTTCATATCCCACTACCTCTTCCCTTCATATCCCAGCCCCCCTCACATCCCACCTCGCCCCTGCCCTCATATCCCACTATCCTCCCCCACTGCCTGTTACATATGCTACATATTCATTGTAGCAGTCCCAACCTCCTGCACTACTTTGCACTACTTTGTATCAGGCACACTCACCACACACACACACACTGTGATTAGGTATGTAAGCACTTTCAGTATCACTACGCCACACAGGCAAAGGAGCTGATTAAAGGAGTAAATTAAGGCAACTGAAACAACCTGAATTGTGTCGTTATTATCAGGAAATCAAACCCGAAGACACAACATGGTGGCAGCGGTGACTTTCGAGTAAAAACCCGCGCTATTGTGAATCGCTATTGTGAATTAGGAACAGCGGCTGCAGAGAAATTGATTTTTTTTGTGCACCCACCTAACAAACAAGATGGCGGCCTCCACAGCAGCAATGAGCCTCCACCCTACGATGAACTGGGACGCCGATGATGTGGTGGAGGCGTTCAAGAAATTCAAACAAAGAGCCAGCTGACATTCAAAAGCTTCCTGAAAGGAACTGCAGATGAAGAGAAGGTCAGTTATATTTACTATGGCTCGGGAGAAGGGTCTAGACATTTTTAACAGTTGGAGCTTAACAGAGCCCGACTGCAATAATCCGGAATAGTCCTTGAAAGGTTTGCGAACCATATGGAGCCCAAATCAAACCACAGAATCCATCGGTATGAGTTCCAAGGGCTAAGACAAGACCCACAAGAAACAACCGCCGACTTTTCCTGTCGAGACTAAGGAACGTGGCCAAGAAATGCAGATTTGGTGATGAAGATGACAGAATTGTCGACCAGCTAATATGGGGGTGTGCCCACCAAGAGGTCCAAAAGTCCCTAATAGGGAAAGACACCCTCAACCTAAAAGACGCCGTAGATGCTGCCAGAGCTTTCGAAGCCACAAGGAAACAAATGTCCTCCCTCTGCCTTCAAGTTGCTCATCTCAGAGCAGCACCAGAGTGAATATACGCTCTCTCTCAAAACGTGACCCTGGCTCCACCTTAAAGGCTCCAAAGCAGACATTTTCTAGGCATGCAACAACAAGCAAGCCAAGAAGCTGCTGGAACTGCGGTACAGAGCATGCATTTGATGATCGCAGGGAGTGCCCAGCATACGGGACTACCTGCAACTCCTGTGGGAGGCCTAACCACTGGAAGAAAGGTGTAGGTCAACAAAATCATACAGCACCAAGCCAAAGCAGCAATGGTCAAAGAACGATAGAAATACGAGAAGGAAACAAATACACGCACACGTCCAACAGGAAGAGGAGATAACCTCAGATACCTCTGAGGAAGAATTCCTTGCCGTTGGGACCATTGACGTCCACGAAATGGGAAACAACAAACCACATAGCAACAGAGATGAAGCATATACTATAATACACTACAGAAAAAAGTGGGAAAGAAAAGAACAACTTAATCTAAGGCTCAAAATGATACTGGAGCCCAGAGCAATATCTTACCAGTCAATCTTTACGGAAAGATATTCCCTGAACACATGACAAAAGATGGCAGCGTCAGGAAAGGAATCCTTAGAAGTAGCGATGTAGTACTAGCTGCATACGGAGGTTCCATAATCCCACAGCTAGGCAAAACAATCATAGCAGGAACATACAAAGGGAAAGAAGTGAAATGCCCCTTCTACATCACTAAATCGAAAGGACCTGCTATTCTCGGCCTGGACACGTGCCAAAGACTGAAGATTGTGTCAATCAACCATGAAATCAAGACAAACTCCTGCAGAATTGACAGAAACATACCCATCAAAACCGGCCGCCCATCAGGAACAAGAAGAATTGATGGACATGTACCCAGAGTGTTTTGACGATACCGTTGGTTGTTTTGAGGAATACGAATACCATATCACAGTAGACCCCAGTGTGAAACCAGTGATCCACCCACCCCGCCGTGTTCCCCTTGAACTGAAGAGAGGCTAAGGGAACAACTAAACGAAATGGAAGAAAGGGCATCATCACAGCAATAACTAAACCAACTGATTGGGTAATTCAATTGTTATCAAAGAAAAGCCAAACGGAAAACTAAGGATATGCCTTGATCCCAGGGATCTGAACAATGCATTGAAGCGCGACCATTATCCAACTCCAACCCTTGAAGAGATCACACCAGCACTGGCCGTTCCAAGGTGTTCAGCAAGCTGGATGCTAGCAATGGATATTGGAACATCAAAATAGACCGGAAGTCATCAATGCTCACCACTTTCAACACGCCATTTGGCAGATTCAGATTCAACAGGCTCCCATTCGGGCTGAAGGTGAGTCAAGATGTCTTCCAGCGGAAAATAGATGAAACATACAAAGGCTGTAAAGGGGCAATCGGATAGCAGATGATATCCAAGTATACGGCAGGGATGAAAACACGCATGATTACAACCTCCATGAGGCTATGGAAAAAACTCGAAGAGCCGGCATAAAGCTCAATGCAGACAAATGCATAATCAAAGAAAGGGAGTGCAAATTCTTTGGACTGATTTACTCTGCAGAAGGAGTGAAACCGGACCCTACAAAAGTGGATGCTATCAACCACATGGAGGAACCCAAAGACAAGAAACAGCTAAGAAGTTTCCTAGGGCTCATACATACATGGGAGTCTTCATACCTAAGCTTGCTAATCACACAGCAAATCTCCGTGAATTGATGAAAGACGACGCTGAATTTGATTGGTGTGCTTCACATAGCCAGATTTTGGGAAATTAAAACAACTCATCAGCAAAGAAACGATCCTGCAGTACTATGACAGACAGAAACCTGTAACACTCCAAGTTGATGCCTCCATGAGAGGAGTTGGAGCAGTACTGACACAAAATGGCCGACCTATTGCGTATGCATCCAAAGCACTCACTCCTACAGAATCAAGGTACGCAAACATAGAGAGAGAACTCTTAGCAGTAGTCTATGGCTGCGAGAAATTTCACACTTACCTAATGGAAGGTATTTCGACATCGAAACAGACCACCGCCCTCTAGAACAAATCGAAAAAAAAAAACCTCACCAAAGCACCAGCCAGACTACAGAGACTATTACTGAGGCTACAGAGCTACGACTACAACATCAGATACAAGCCAGGAAAAGACCTGCTGCTAGCTGACACGCCCTATCCAGACTATCAACACATGACAAACAAGAGATGGAAGGGCTGAGCATAAAGATCCACCACATTGTGAGTGTGACAAGCGTGAAGCTGGAACAGATCAAAGAGGAAACAGCCAGAGATGAAGAACTCCAGCTCCTCACCCAAATGGTAATACAAGGGGCCAGAAAGAGACAACAAGTTCAGCCTATCCTCCGCGAATACTGGACCATCCGTGATGATATTTCGTAGAGAATGGAGTCCTGATGGCCGGATCACGAATCATCATACCCAAGTCCATGAAAAAGAATCCTCGAAAAGATCCACCAGGGACACTTAGGAATGGAAAAGTGCAGACTCCGTGCTAAATCCGCTGTGTACTGGATAGGCATGTACAAGTACATAGAAAAGCTGGTATCTACATGCCACATATGCCAAAAATACAGGAATTCACAACAGAAGGAGAAATGACACCCAGTGATATCCCAAGCCGGCCATGGCAAACCATCGGAGCAGACCTGTTCACAGAGAACCAGCAATGGTATTTGATTATGGCTGCTACTACTACTCCAAATTCCCATTTGTGAGAAACATAAAGGACTTGAAAGCTAAAACAATTGTGTCAATTGTTAGAGGTTGTTTGCAGAGCAAGGAATACCTGAGCAGATCGTATGTGACAATGGAACCCATTCACATCTCGGGAATTCAGAGAGCTGGCCACCGAATACGGTTCAAAATCACAACATCTTCACCACATTACCCAAGGGCCATGGGTTTATTGAAAGGCAAGTACAGACAGCCAAGAAAACACTAATAAAATGCCGAGAGGCAAAGGAGGATCCAAACCTGGCACTTTTATCCTTACGGGCAACTCCACTAAAGGCTGACATGAAGTCTCCTGCAGAATGCTAAATGGCAGGAAATACAAACCACCCTGCCAAGCAAAATCCAACCCCCTATCGACCAAGAAGAAACAAGGGCAAAATTGGCAGCTGCCCAGGAGGAGGGGCTGAAACAATACAACAAAAATGCACAGTACTTGCCAGAACTATTTCAAGGCCAAAACGTACATGCTCAGGATCCAACAACAAAGAAATGACCCCAGCACAAATCACCAACAGGGCTGGAACCCAAATCATATATCATAGAGACAGAACCGGGCAGGCAGTTGAGACGAAACCAGAATTCACATCCGCCCGACACCTGAAATGTCAACACCTGCAACTTCAAAGACAACACCAGCAACTCCTAGGACACCACCCACAGCAGCAGCAACACCTGCCATTGATGACACACATTCTCACAAACTGCTACCTGTGAGTCATATAGTCAACCAGCACCAACCAATGGCCAGGAAACAACTCAACAAGTTACCAATACATCGAGTGCAACACTGCAGGCAACAACCAGATCTACTAGATCCAGGAGCAACATCTTACCCCCAGCGCGTTATTGCTAGCACTGGAAGGGACAAGTCACGCCAAGACATGACTCTTGACTGGCTACGCACTACCTGAAAGAAAACAAGCTGCCATTATATATTTTGTTGTGTAGTATAGTAGAAAGCAGAATGCCATGAATGTGGGCAGAATAATCCCACGGTATCTGCTACAGGATTGCCACCCTCGCTCTGGCAATCCTCTAGTGTCACTAATTTTTGTTCCTTTCTTTTGAGAAGGGGGGATGTTACATATGCTACATATTCATTGTAGCAGTCCCAACCTCCTGCACTACTTTGCACTACTTTGTATCAGGCACACTCACCACACACACACACACTGTGATTAGGTATGTAAGCACTTTCAGTATCACTACGCCACACAGGCAAAGGAGCTGATTAAAGGAGTAAATTAAGGCAACTGAAACAACCTGAATTGTGTCGTTATTATCAGGAAATCAAACCCGAAGACACAACACTGCCCTCATATCCTATTATCCCCCGCCCTTATATCTCACTATCCCGCCCCCATTTCCCACCTCCCACTCCTGCCCTGCTGTGAATGTAGAGGTTAAGGTGAGTGAAGCTGCAAATGATCTGGGTGCTGCTGTGCACACCATGGAAGGATGTGTGGGGCAGCAGCACGCACGGATCAGGAAACGTGGGGCGGAGCCACAGCAGATTGAATGTAATGCCCGCACACCCATAACACAATTAGGCAGCAGAATGCAGGGATGAAGGCTCTGTGTTTAAGAAGGAACTGCAGATGCTGGCAATCGAAGGTAGACAAAAGTGCTGGAGAAACTCAGCGGGTGCAGCAGCATCTATGGAGCGAAGGAAATAGGTAACGTTGGCTCTAATCTTTGCCCCCTCCTCCGGCGGGTGGGGCCTAGCGTTGCATTTCCGCTTCGCAGGCCAGGGGCGAGTCCGTTTCCCGGAGCTGTCAGTCGTCCGGGGCGACGAAGCAGCCAGGAAGGCCGAACGACCGAGCCAAGCATGATGAGGAGCTGTGCACCGAGCCGCGTCTTCCAGGTGTCGTGCGTGGCGCTGCTGGCGCTCAGCGCCCTCCACTTGACCGTCACCCTGCTCTACTACCTCGACATCCACGTCTACACGGCGCAGATGGTGCGCCGCATCGGCGGCCTCCTGGTATATCAGCCCACCGGTTCTCCCGCCTCCCCCAACTTCACCGCGGCCGCCCGCAACCGGACGCTGCCCACCGCCAGCCCGCTGCCGCTACAGCCCTGCCCGGAGACACCGCCCCGCCTCGGTATGTATGAGTGAGGACAAGGGGGCGCCTGGAGGAGAGGGAGGGCGGCGGATGACGTTGTTGTCTCAGGGAAACTCGTGCTATGGGATCGCTCTCTACTGTGTGGCTCTGCGTTCGTGTTTTAACCATTAACTTGTGCATCTATTTCCTCGAAACGTTAAAATGGATGGGCGTGCTGGCTGGACCCTCCCACGACGAGTCCTTCAAGGAAATACTGAGTAGACAGGCCTGTTTTTGGAAGTATTCTTAGATAACAATGTTTCCAGGGTTCGACTGGCTTGTTGCATGGAGGGCGATCCACGGAAGCGGTCTAAAGCAAGGGTTCGCATTCTCAGAATAAGAGGTGAACAATTTAGGACAGAAATGTAGATAATGTTCTTCATGCAGAGGGAGACGAATCTGTGGAATTCTATGCAGTGGAATGTCCATGTTATATATATGGCCATTGTGGAAATAAAGACATATTTTCACACCATTTAACATCTATTAGGTCATGTGGCAATTACATCACCTTAAATGGGGTGGATTTGAAACGGGTCAAAACTTTGAGTGGATGGAGTGCAACGGTAGTTTTGTAGTCCTCTAGACATTAAAACCTCATTGCTCCTCTTGTTGCCATAATCTATCAGCCAGGAGGCTGAATCTGGTTCCATAAAAACTAGGAACAACACCTGGTGTATGAATAAATCAGATGTCAGATGCATTTAGCAAATTAATGCCAAATGGTGTAAACCGTTTTATAACATACATAGGGCTAGGTGATTCTGAAAGCACCACATTGAATCAGATCATTGGGAGATAGCTGATTTCAATAATATAAGTCAGTCTGGTGAAAGTATTTTGGGAGCGACTGCTAGAGGAAAAATAACTTCCAATCAGAGAGGGGCATCTAAAGACAAGGTAGTAAAAGTTCAAAGTCAGCATATCTCTGTATGGGCAAGAAGCAAAGGTACGTTTAGACCTTGGTTAACAAAGAATATTGAAGGTTTGATCAGAAATAAGAAGGAAGCAATTGTTAAGTATGGGCCGCAGATAGACACAAAATGCTGGAGTAACTTAGCGGGACAGACAGCACCTCTGAATAGATGGAATGGGTGACGTTTTGTGTCAAGATCGTTCTTCAGACTGAGTCGGGGAGAGGGAGACAGAGATAAGGACAGGTAACGTAAAAATGATACATCAAAAGAGTTCAAAAAGGAAAATGTAGAATAGACCGTTGTTAGCTAGGAGAAGGTGACAAAGCAAACAGATAATTTAATCGGGAACAGAACTAGGAAGGGGAGGGATAGAGCGAGAGGGGCTACTTGAAAATAATTTGCTTGGGCAGCTTGCACCCCAGCAGTATGAGTGTTAACTTCTTTAACTGAGTGGGGAATGAGCAGCTCGCAGAAATGCTGGAGGCATGTATAAATATGGTGTTTTGACCGGTACGGATAGGAAAGGAGCAGCGGGATAGTGGTCTAACGAAGGCAAATGGAATTAACTAGGGCATCATGATTAGCACGGCCAAATTCCACAGAAGGGCTGTTTCTATGCTGCATGACTGTATGACTCACTCGATGTCCCTATGTGTTTTAGAAGCAATTGCACCTCCAACCAAGATGTTGCAGTGTAGCTACAGTATTGGTGACTACCTGGCAAAGTGGAAAAATACACAAGAACATTTTCTTTAACTGTCTTGTGGCCTATGCTTGATCATCAGCATTTAAGTCGGTCACATAGAAATAATTTGCACACCCAAGTCAAATTTAAATTTGCTTGGTTACAGCCATGGTTCAAACACAAAATATTGGCAAAAAAGTGCTGCTTGTGCATGCATGCAAGTTAATGATATACAAATGGGTGCCATTGTTTTTAATTAACTGGTGCTGAGTTTGCAGGAAATGCCAACTTTTGATGCTGAAAATTTGTGCATTAAAAGGAGAAGAAAATTTAGGCTTATCTGATTTTTTTAAATGATAAAATCATCAATCAGCACTCATTGTTTACTTTCCAGTTGAATTAATTGTCACTTGGTTGGAGTGCCTGTAGATATCTGGTTCCAAGAATCTAACGTTTGATTACACTTCTCCCACCCAACCACAGGGAAAATTGAAACTAAGAAACTGCCATGTAGAATTAGACACAAAGAGTTAGTTTTGGCTGAATTGTACCTTGATTCCTATTTAGAGTCATAGGGACTTGCCTATTTAGAGGCATGGAAACAACTTTGACCCAGCTTGTCTGCCGACAAATATGCCCTATCTACGCTGGTTCCATTTATTCACATTTGGCCGATATCCCTCTAAACCTTTCCTATTACTATACGTGTCCAAGTGTTTTTTAAATGTACTCCAGGTTTCACCATTTGTACTGCCTCAAAAATTAATCTTGAAAATTTCAATGAGCTCAGTACCCAAAATTTTTGTACTGGTGAATTACTGGTTTCTGCTATCGTTTGGATGAAAAGTTAATTCCCGATTTTATATTGTCTAGCTCTTCATTTTGTGTATCCCTAGGCTTTTTGAACATCTTGAATGCTGTTAGTGGGCGGCACTGGCGCTGCAGTAAAGTTGCACCCTTACAGTGCCAGAGTCAGGATGTCATCCACGATTATGTCGCAAGGGTAGCCAGTAAAGAGTTGTTCCATAGTACGTTGGTACGTTTGGTATTGTTGATACTGAGCATTGTCATGGGATCACTGTTTTTAGACGGTGAGTTTGGAATACATGAATGTATGTTTTGGCTGTCTTCTTGCAGGTGTTGGGGTTGTGACTCTGCTGGAACTGCTGTTTCAGTCAGTGCCTCATGGGAAAATGGGGGCTCGAGCGCATAGAGAGATTGTTGTGGCTGGGCCCTGTTACCACGATTGCGGCAATACCAAATAAAGTGATTTTTCTTTTTACAGTAGTGGCAGGTTTTGCCATAAGCGAGGCATTGCTCATGAAATTTTGGGTGTGAGCCGCCACAATTACTGCAGTTATGAACCAGTGGGTCGGTTACCCTCCCTGGGGCTGTAGGTGGTTGTCGAGGGCTTGTTAACGGTTGTCGTGGGGACCTATAGAAAGCATGGACATCGTAGGCAGAGTGAGGTCCCAGTCCCCGGGATTTGATATGGGTGTCAGTGAACTTTGCAACCCGGCAGGTGCGCTCAGCTTTAGCCAGTGTGAGTTCCTCATCCCGGAGTAGTTCATTTCTCATCTTGTCATTCAGGATGCCATATACGAGTACCGCAGATTAGTACGTCATCTTGCAGCGATGCTCTTCAGGTCACTGATGTAGGATTCGACCATCTCGCCCTCGTGTTGGCTAAGGGAAAATAATTTGTGGCGCTCCATGATAACGTTAGTGCGAAGTTGACAGGTCACGGAACTTTCGGAGGAGGCAGGTGGGGTCCCTGATAGACTGCTGGGGTCACAACCTGGGTTACCGCATCGGTATGTTCTGGGGCGTAATTGAAATCCTGTGCCCGCAGGGCAGCCTATGTGCCTGCTACGTTGAGGAGAGTTGATGCAACACTGTGGGGAGCAGCTCCCGGGTGGGCGGCATCAATGAAAATTCCAAATTCCTCCTCAAAGATTTGGCAAGTTCACCGTCGAATATCAGAGGATCAGGTTTACGAAATGATCCGGCCATGGTCCATTGAAAAAAATATAGTCACCAAAATAAATAAATAAATAAATTCAGGCAAAAGAGTTGGAAATGTGGCACAAAGATACTGACACCATGTTTGTGAATGATCCACGACAACATACGTGGTGAAACATTAGCCTTTATTCCATAAGTAATACAGAACATTCAAACTGCCAGCCATGCATTCCCAGCTTGGCGTGGCTTCTGAGAGCTCCCTGTCCTTGTTAGTGTAGTACTGTAATACCATGTAATGGGTGGCATGCATATATGTGTAGTGGGGATTATAAATGGAATGGATTAATAAGGGTTAATCTACAGTCACCCAACGCAGCAAGTGAGGCCATGTCCTGCTGCCAGCGGCAGTTGGAATTTAAGGATTTGCGGGAAGCACCTGACTGGTGGCAGGAGAGAGATGTTCAGACGGAGAGCACTGCCAGAGGTGAGCGGGCCCGCAGATGGCGCTGAGGTGGCAGCCGGTTCCGCTGTCTGGTCCCTGCTGGCATGATCCCCGACCCCCTCCTTCACAACGCTCCTGCCCGTGCTGACCCAGGCCAGACTCCCCACACTCTGCGAAAGGAACTCTTTCCCCCCCCCCCCCCCCCCCCCCCCCCCGGCGGCGCTGTCCTTTTACAGCCGCTTCCCTCTTTACAGCCGCTTCCCATCAGCTGCCAGCAATGAGGGATAGATTTGGCCATCCCTCAGATTTGGCCAACCATCAAGAACGATGTTGCTGAACTGAGGGATAGCCAAGTCTATCTGTCTTGGCTGACAACCTAACCTTCGGCCTCCAAGACACAGGTAAATGTTTGTGCCTTATTTTTGGGTAAAAAAATAGCGTCTTCATTGCTGGGAAATACGATAATTCAAACTAGTAATCTGTGTACACTGACACCTAAATTGTTTTTTACTTCCACAACTCGTAGCTTTTCATCATAAAATAAATATTCTTCAGTTTAGTTTTAGCGATACAGAGTGGAAATGGGGCCCTTTGGCCCACCAAGTCCACACCGACCAGCGAGCACCCATACACTAGTTTTATCCTGCACACTAGAGGTCATTTAAAGGAGCCAATTCACCTGCAAAGCTGCACGTGGGAAGAAACCTGCACACCCAGAGAAAACTGACGCGGTCACAGGGAGTATGTACAAATTCCGTACGGACAGCAACGTAGATAGGATCGAGCCTGGGTCTCTGGCGCTGTAAGGCAGCAACTCTACAGCTGTGCTAATATGCCGCCCCATTTCTGGTTTACCTTGTATTCCAAACAGATGGGACTGCATTTCCTAATGTTTCTCATTATTTTCTCCACTGGCATCGTCTGTCCTTTGCTCTCATGCAAATTCTATTGCATAATTCTCAAGGCACATTAATCACAGAAGATGTTTGATTACCTGCTTAATATTTCAGTGCTCCACTGAGTATTATTAGTGACATGTTTCTTTTGGCATTTGCACTCGGGGATCTGGAGTTACCCCCTTACTGAAAACCATGCCAAAAACTAAGTTATTAGTCCCTGCTAAGTAACCTGACCTCTACCTATGCCATAGTGCAGGTTTAGTTGGACATTTTGTTTTTTGTTCCAACTCCAGATTGTTATTCAGTGAACCTTATAGTGCACCTGTGTCAGTCTGGTGACTATGTTTGGCAATGCTCTAAAAACCTATTTGAGTCTGTCTAATGCTCTAATTGTCTAACTGTCAAATTGTATAATATCAATGAGGTACACATGACAGCAGAAATTGGTATGGGATCAACACCTCCAGGAAAAGGGATGGTTATTTTCAGCCTGTTTATGTATAAATCTATGTGTACGTTTTTTAACTGACTCGTTTATTTCTTGCTCTCTTTTGTAGTGGGCCCCTCAAGAATAGAATTTTCTCAGTCCATTAATCTGGAAGATGTGAGACAGAATAATTTGTTAGTGCGTGAAGGAGGCCGATATACTCCCTCAGAATGTACAGCTCTTCAGAAGGTTGCAGTAATCATTCCTTTTCGTGACCGTGATGAACATTTGAAATATTGGTTGTATTATTTGCATCCACTTCTGCAGCGACAGCAGCTCGATTATGGCGTGTATGTCATTAACCAGGTAAGACATTGTTATTGTAATATATACAAGGTCTTCACTAAATTCAAAATTAATCTCATTTTCTTGATTGATTTGGATGGCATGTGCCTTGTTTTGGTTTCATTTGCCTGAGAAAGGTGAGCCCAGAAAATTTCCTGGAAGACACTCTAAATTTGGCACACATAAAGCTTACTATTTTGTAGTACACTGCTCCGAATTGTATTCAGTGGTCTAGGACAATAATTATTGCCATTGGTTTATTGCTTGAAATTGTACGTAAGCATAGGCACGGGCACAAAGCGGATGACAAAATATTTAGTTCGGTAATATTGTCACTTCATGATTTAAAAAAAAAAATCTGAAGAAGAAACTTTCACTTGATAGATTAATTTAGCGGATTATTCGCCAGACTGCAGAAAAAAATTAACTTGTTTACCGGTGGCCTATTTTACAGCAATATAAACCAGTAAGCTGCTCAGTCAAATCTCCTCAAAGAACAGGAATAAAACAGGGTTGACTGGGATTTTGTTCCAGTAGTTGTTTTTGTGCGGTTGGTTACTGGAGAACAAAAATGTTCCAAAATTATTTGTGATTCGAAGTATTTTGCTTGACTGGTTTCTTTTTAATAGTGTGTAATATTCATTATTTGTAGAAGATGAGAACGTGGACAAAAAAAAGTTATCCGTCTAGATTCCTCCACACAGCTAAGTAAGTCTTAAACAATAAAAAAATAATCTATAATCAGGTAGCAGATCTACAGACCCGTGGCCCCTAGACCCATTACCTCTAGCCCTGGAACCCATTTGGATTATATTATTTGTAGAAAATGCGGAAATGCAGTTTTAAATAAAGTTTTTAAGAAATCCCACTTTTTAAGAAAGGCGGGAGAGAGAAAACAGGGAATTATAGACCAGTTAGCCTGACATCGGTGGTGGGGAAGATGCTGGAGGCAATTGTAAAAGATGAAATAGCGGCACATTTGGATAGCAGTAACAGGATCGGTCTGAGTCAGCATGGATTTACGAAGGAGAAATCATGTTCGACTAATCTTCTGAATTTTTTTTTTAGGAAAATGGACAAGGGAGAGCCAGTGGATGTAGTGCACCTGGACTTTCAGAAAGCATTTGATATGGTCCCACATAGGAGATTAGTGGGCAAAATTAGGGCACATGGTATTGGGGATAGGGTACTGACATGGATAGAAAATTGGTTGGCAGACAAAACAAAGAGTAGGAATTAACGGGTCCCTTTCAGAATGGCAGGCAGTGACTAGTGGGGTACCGCAAGGCTTGGTGCTGGGACCGCAGCTATTTACAATATACATCAATGATTTAGATGAAGGGATTCAAGGTAACATTAGCAAATTTGCAGATGACACAAAGCTGGGTGCCAGTGTGAACTGTGACGAGGATGCTACGAGGATGCAGGGTGACTTGGACTGGTTGGGTGAGTGGGCGGATGCATGGCAGATGCAGTTTAATGTGGATAAATGTGAGGTTATCCACATTGGTGGCAAAAACAGAAATTGTGTCAGGTTGGAAAAAGGGGAAGTACAAAGAGATCTGGGCTCCTTGTTCATCACTCACTGATAGTAAGCATGCAGGTACAGCAGGCAGTGAAGAAAGCTAATGGCATGTTGGCCTTCATAACAAGAGGAGTTGAGTTGAGAGGAAAAGAGGTCCTTCTGCAGTTGTCCAGGGCCCTTGTGAGACCACACCTGGAGTATTGTGTGCAGTTTTGGTCTCCAAATTTGAGGAAGGGCTTTCTTGCTATTGAGGGATTGCAGCGTAGGTTCACAAGGTTAGTTCCCAGGATAGCGGGACTGTCATATGTTGATAGAATGGAGCGGCTGGGCTGGTATACTATAGAATTTAGGATGAGGGGGGGTCTTATTGAAACATAAGGATTATTAAGGGTTTTGACACGCTAGAGGCAGGAAACATGTTCCCGGTGTTGGGGGAGTCCAGCACCAGGGGCCACAGTTTAAGAGTAAGGGGTAGATCATTTAAAACGGAGATGAGGAAAAACTTTTTCACTCAGAGTTGTGAATCTGTGGAATTCTCTGCATCAGAAGGCAGTGGAGGCCAATTCTCTGGATGCTTTCAAGAGAGAGTTAGTTAGAGCTCCTAAAGATAATGCAGTCAGGGGATATGGTGAGAAGGCAGGAACAAGGCACTGAATGTGGATGATCACAGTGAATGGCGGTGCTGGCTCAAATGGCCTACTCCTGCACCTATTGTCTATTGTCTTCATTTTTACTTTATTTTGTGATCATGAAATCTTCAATGTGATTATTAACAGATGCAAGTTATTATTGTAACCAGGAACAAGTGTGTTCCAATATGCAAAAGTTGTCATTTTGAACTGATAATTGATCCATGCAACAATGTATCTAATCATACTATAATGTTAACATAAGCTAATTTTGAAAATAATAAGATGCTTCCAATGTTGTTGTAGGTTCCCCCTTGGCCAAAAGTCAGGGCTAAATAATGCAAAATATAATTGCTGTTTATTTCAAGATGTTACAAGTTCTGTGGTTGGTTGGTTTTTAAATTGGTATTTAACTTCCTTCTAAAATTAAATCTCTGTGTACATAGTGCAGCTAAAATGAACCTACCCTGCAGATAGACGGTAACTTCCTCCTTATGCAAATTATGTTTTTTGGAAGAATTTTGTTACTGTACTACTGCTGTTGGGGCCAAATCATTTTGTCGATTGTCATGTGAAAAAGACAAGTAGCTTTGTTTTGCAAGTTTGATGCCCTTTTCTATGACTTCACCACCATTATTGCAATTTGTCTTGGGTTTGGCACCGTTTACCTCACTTTTTTTGCCAAGTCAACATTAGTCTTGGCTTGCAAGTCTGTGCCCTGAATTCCTTCCCAGCAGGGAAGCACGTGATCCCATATTAGTTCTCATTTTCCCTATATCATTTTTGTTCGTGAAAATCAATTGAATACCTGTGAGTAGATTATGTCTCTTATAACCTGAAACCTTTTTGTCTAGCTCTTGTGTTAGGCAGCTTTAATGTCACACAGTTTAGATATTGATGTTATTAGCTTTAAACTGATAATACTCTTGCTTCCTGTCTCTCTTGAAGTCAAACCATTAGCAAGATGTATAAAGTAAGATTATTTGCAAATATATCAATTGAAAAGTAGAAGTGATGCAATGATAACTTCAGTATTTTTGAGATGTTATCTAAGCATGGCACAGTTCGACAATGCCTCTATGCTTTCAGTTCTTGATGCATCGAGCAAAGTCTATTTCCACAATAGCCGGATACTATCCAGAAAGTGTTTGCAGTTGCAAGTAGAAAGTAGTTGATGAGTTGGATGAAGTCAAGGAGAGTGGATACTGGAAGGAGGAGAAAGAGTGCATGATGGTATTGCTGTGGTCCAATTCCCTTACTGTTTTGCAACTCATTTTATCTTATTATTACTCTAAGGAGCAATCAATAGTCTTAATTATCCTGCCAGGCCATCTTCAAGATATGGAAGGAAACCTGAGTACCTAGAGGAAATCTATGTGTCTTTCTGACCTTGCGCACTGTCATTGTGGAGTTTCCTCCAGATACTCTGATTTCTTCCACCCAAAAATGTCCTGGTTGGGTAATTGTATGGTTAAAGGGCCTGTGGTTGTATGGTTAAAGGACTGCAGAGTGTCAGTGACTAACGCCCGTAAAACCGTCAAGTTGTACGACATACACGCTGACGTATGCTGCCATGCGGGTGACACCCAGTTAGGGTTGAGGCTGTAAAATATTCTTCCTTCAATGCATGGATTTTAAACATTTATATATTAAATTGAATACAATAAAATCAATTGTGCAAATGAAAAGATGTCTGACTCGTGCGGTTTTATTTATGGATGTATAAGTCCGCTTCCAGATCCGATCACCAGGGATGGATTCAGTGAATGGAGACTGAACTCCCCTCCCCTCTTGCTCCCTCCTGACCCATCCCTCCATCTCCACTCCCCCCCCTACCCTTCTCCCCTCCCCTTTCTTCCACCCCCTTCTTCCCTTCCTCCCTCTCCACTCCCCCCTACCATTCCCCCTCTTCCTCCCTTCTCGCCACTTCAATCTTCTCCTCCTTATCCGCTACCCCCTTCCCTCACATCGCTTTTTCCCCCTCTACCTCCCTTCTCCCATTCTCCAAACCCCCCCACCCCCATTTGTGGACCCAGCCTGCCATCAGCGATTTCCCCACACACGCTAGGTACTGTTTATACAAACCTGTGCGCCTTTGGCGTGCAGGAGGAAGCCCAAACCGTAACCGTAACCCTAACTCTAGGTTGATACGCTTGGTATAAGTATAAATTGTCCCTAGCGTGTGTGGGATAGTGTGCGGGGGATCGCTGGTCAGTGCGGACTCAGCGGGGCCGAAGGGCACTGTATTTCTCAACTAAATGTGACACGGGGGGCCCCAGGAGTTGGACTCGAACCCGCAATGTTCTGCCTGCTGCTCATGGGAACTAAACTGTTGGCCACGAGTTGTCCCAGAGGCAGATCTCTCTTCCAATGGTCTCTCTAAACCCCCAGAGGCAGCGGGCTTTTCAACTGGGTGCAGGCAATTTTGCCAATGTACCAGTACCACCCACCTGCTCCGGCCACTGGGTCTAAATACCCACCCACCCATTTTGAAGCAAGGCGCGGGGGAGTGGGGGGGTGTTGTTCCCAAAGTTTGCATTTATCCCATAGTCAATGTTACTAAAACAGATGATGTGCCCTTTGTGCAGTACTATAGTGGGATCTAGCTGGGTCCACAAATGGGGGGCGTCGGGGAAAGAGGGGGGCGGGGGAGTTTGGTGAATGGGAGAAGGGCGGGAGAGGGAGAGAAGGGGATGTGAGGGGAGGGGGTAATGGATAAGGGGGAGAAGAGTGGAGCGAGAGAAGGGAGGAGGGGGGTCGCCCCCCATTTGTGGACCCAGCCTGTGACAGCTAGATCCCACTAACAACTCGTGGCCAACAGTTTAGTTCCAATTAGGAGCAGGCAGAAGCTAGGGTTAGGGCTCGGATTAGGGTTCGGGTTAGGGCTAGGGTTTGGGTTTCCTTCCGCACTCCAATGGGGCACAGGTTTGTATAAATTGCCTGCAGCGTGTGTGGGATAGTGTGCGGGGGTTTGCTGGTCGCAGGCTGGGTCCACAAATGGGGGGGCGTCGGGGAAAGTGGGGGATGGAGAGGGAGAAGGGGATGTGAGGGGATGGGGGGTAGTGGATAAAGGGGAGAAGTGTGGAACAGCGAGAAGGGGGGAAGGGGAGCGGGGAGGGGTTGAAGGGTAGGGGGGAGTGTAGAAGGAGGGATGGGGAAGGGGAGAGGGGAGTTCAGTCTACACTCACTGAATCCATCCCTGTGAAAAAGACGGTGAAGGGATCTGGAAGCGGACCAATACATCTATAAATAAAACTGGACGACTCGGACATCTTTTCATTTGCACAATTGATTTTATTGTATTAATTTAAATATATTATTGTTTAAAATCCTTGCATTGAAGGAAGAATATTTTGCAGCCCATCTGTAGCCCCTAACCGGGCGTCACCCACAGGACAGCATACGTCAGCGTGTGACAGGGCGCACGACATGATGAGACACCCAAATGTCGCCCCAGGATTTTGAACATTCCAAAATCGTGGGGTGACAGGGAAGCACCGCGCGTCACTGCATGCCTCACTCTGCGTCACGACGCGCCAACCTATTTTTAGGCTGTCGCGTAAATGATGTGCAAATGGCGCCCAAGTGGGACAGGCCCTAAGGATGTATTCCCAGTCTCCCAATCTACCTCTTTACAGGCCTTAAAGATATTTTTTTTAAATCTGCTCTCTTTCTATAGGTATAACACTATATTCTGTACTATGTTTCCTTTTTCTTTTTGCGCTACCTATTGTACTCTTGTATGATTTGATTGTATAATTTATTTGGATAGCATGTTTTTTCACTATCTTTGCACACATGACCATAAAGAACTATAATTAGTTACCCTTATAATTGCCCTTAATGGAGAATTATTTTTCAAAATTATTTACCATTGATAGATATTCACAAGAGAATAGGTTGCAGAACAACAGGAGGATTGGACTAAAGCAGTAGGCCGTGCTCTGCAATAGTGCATTGAAGATGTGGAGATTTTAGATGTATAGAAGTATAGAAAAATAGAAGCAGAAATGAGTCATTTGGCCCTCAAATTTAATATGATTATTATTGATGATCCTGTATCCCAAATACCTGCTGTTTGTTCACAACCCTTGACACCTTTTGTGTCTAGAAATCTATATTATACCTTAAATATATTCTGCAACATGTCCTCTAGGCTTCCTGTAGTAGTGAATCCCATAGGTTCACTACTCTTTGTGTAAAATAGTTCTACATGTCTTAGCCCATGTCTTGACAATGTGATCCCTGGTTCTAGAACCCTGGTCAGGAGAAACTTGTTCCCTACATTCAGTCTATTGAGTCTTGTCCGAATACTGTACATTTCCACGAGATCCCTTATTCTTCTAAATCCTAGTAAAGACAAGCTTCATTGGCCTTGCCTTATCACATGACAATCTAGTTATCCCCAGACTCTTTTTGCAAGTTTTCAGTTTAGGCTGCTTGTTTGTGAGTTCTGCCCTTATAAAATCTCAAGTTTTAACCTGTTATATGTTGATGCACAATATTTTATGTACGTGACGTCAGACTGGTTCCCCTGATGGAATAATGCCTGCAAGGTGAAAAGCTGCCTCTTCAATGTCTCTTTATACAACTTTAGTATTGTATTGTTTGCTATATTGTTAGGTTCAATAAGAGCATTAAGGCTCGGCCAGAGGCATGGAATTGAGATTTTCTTTGATTTTCCATGGTGCATAGGGGCATCTATAAAAGCATCATGTGTTTTATGCCATATATGGAAGTAATATATTGATCTCGGTTGCAATCATGTATTGTCTTTCTGCTGGCTGGTTAGCATGCAACAAAAGCTTTTTGCTGTGCTTCGGTACAGTGACAATAAACTAAACTGATAAATTGAAAAGAAAATGAAAATTTTGTGTGAAAGAAAAGACTGAGCATCCTCATGAAAACCACCAATTAATATAAAAGAGTGAAATGAAATTCGGGGAGATTGTATATCAGAACATTCCTAATGAGAAACTAAAAAGGTTGGGCTAGAATCTTCTAGCCAGCTGTATGGTATGAGCAGATTTTGAGGATTTGGATCAATGATGGAGAAAGAACACTTCTAGTTAAAGTTACAAAGGTTATATTTGTTAAAGTATTAAATAAAACATCAATAAAGCAACAGGTCTTATGCTCCCCTATTCCATTGAGGAGTCCTGCGTGACTGGAGCAATACTTGGTGGTCCTGACACGATTTGTGAATCTGGCATGAGGAGAAATCCTATGAGCTTGCTCACAACATTAGTTTGTGTAATGACTAAGAATGTGCTTAATTTCTAATCTCAAAACAAGTCAGCTATGTCTTAAACCACTTCAACCTCAATATTGAAAACAAGAATTATTAATTACACCAGGTGCCAAACTGGTGTCATAAATAACTTGTTTGGAATCTGGCCCAGCAAGTGCTGTCAAAGTGAAGTTGACAGTTGATAATAAAGGAGTTATCATCCTCCCACAATTGGTGTTTGCAATTGGAGGGAATCCTTGATATAATGTTATGCCATTATTTAAGAAGTGGTGCAAACAAAACCTTGGGAACAATAGACCAGTTATTGTGACATCTATGGCAGGTGATTGGAGGCGATAATGAGGGATACAATATGCACGCATTTGGCCTTGTGTGTGAGAGATCATGTCTTACAAATTTGATTAAGGTCTTTGAAGACGTCGAGACATCAGGAAGGTAGACATACTCGATGTGAACTGCAGCGAGACCTTTGATAAGTTTCTGCTTCGTAAGCTGCTCTGGCAGGTTAGATCCTGAACAATCCAGGAACAGCTTGCTAAGTGAAAACATAATTGGCTGCATGAGGAAGTGGAGGATGAAGATGGGAAATGTTAATATTCGGTCTGGAAATCCATGGCCGTGGTGTCAGTGCTGGGCCCATTTTTGTTTGTCATCTATATCGATGATTTGGATGAGAATGTATAGATCATGATGAATAAGTTTGCAGATGACATTAAAATAGGCGGTATCCTAGACAGTGAAGAAAGATATCAAGAAATGCAGGATCTTGATCGACTGGGAAAATGGGCCAAGGAATGAATAAGGAATTCGTATCAGATAAGTATGAGGTGTTGCATTTTGCATTTGTGAAATCAAATCTGGGCAGAATTTTCACAATGAATGGTAGGCCAGTAGGGAATATTGTGGAGCAGAGGGTCTGAGGAGTACAAGTACATAATTCCTGAAAGCGGTGTCACAGGCAGACTGGGTGGTGAAGAAAGCTTCCGGCACTGGGCCTTTATCAGCAAGGGCAATGAGTATTGAAGTTGGGACATTATATTGTAGTTGTAGAAAATGTTAGTGAGGCTGCACTTTGAATATTGTGTTCAATTTTGGTCAACTAGCTACAGTAAATATGTATTAATCTGGAAATAGAGCACAACAATGTTATCGGGATGTAGAATCAGAGTTTTATACAACATGGAAACAGGTCATTAGGACCAAGCTAGCAGTTTGGGCCAGTCCCATTTGCCCAAATTTGGCCCATATCCCTCTGAGCCTTATCTATCCATATATCTGCCAAATTATCTCTTGAAAGTTGTTCACAGGTGGAAAGCAAACAAGGAAAACACCAGAAAGTTCTTCATCCTCAAATGTATTCGGACAGTCAGAATGGATTGTGCCAACTACAAAAACTCTTGCAGCAATTTTTTCTCTGCAGTTGAAGGGGGATGATGTGAGGGAGAAACTCCATGAGGTGAAGTGTTGGCAAACCTCATCCTTAACAGGAGATAAAACCGATTTCTTCTAAAAGCAAGAATATTTAGTATTAGGAATGTGGACTGCAAGTCTGGTGACTGGGGAATGAATGAATGAATGAATGAATAAGTTTATTGGCCAAGCATTCACATACAAGGAATTTGCCTTGGTGCTCTGCCAGCAAGTGACAACATGACATGTAGTGAGTTAGGAATGACACGTAAAACATTAAACATAAAAAATAAAATATTATCGATTAAACATGTGAATTAAATAACATACCAGAGCAAAAGGAGGCTACAGACTTTTGGTTATTGAGTAGAGCTACTACTCGTGGAAAAACCTTCTATGTCTGGCTGTGGCAGCTTTGACAGTCCAGAGTTGCCTTCCAGAGGGAAGTGATTCAAAGAGTTTGTGGCCAGGGTGAGAGGGGTCAGAGATGATCTTACCCGCTTGCTTCCTGGCCCTTGCGTTGTACAGTTCGTCAATGGAGGGAAGGTTGCAGCCAATAACCTTCTCAGCTGAGCGGACAATTCGCTGCAGCCTCTGGATGTCGTTCTTGGTGGCTGAAGGCGAGGACAGACTCTACGATGGCCGTGTAGAATTGGACCATCATTGCCTGTGGCAGATTGTGCTTCCTCAGTTGCCGCAGGAAGTACATCTGTTGTGCCGTTTTGACTGCGGAGTCGATGGTGGTCCCCCATTTAAGGACCTTGGAGATGATGGTTCCCAGGAACTTAAAAGACTCCACAGATGTGACTGTGGTGTTGCTGATGGTGAGTGGGGTGAGAGCAGGGGGAGCTCTCCTAAAGTCATCAATCAATTCCACTGTCTTAAGAGCGTTGAGCTCCAGGTTCTTGCGATGGCACCAGGATGCTAACTGTGTCACTTCCTCTCTGTAGGCAGATTCCTCCCCATGCTGGATCAGTCCAATTAGGGTTGTGTTGTCCGCAAACTTGAGAAGCTTGATCAAGGGGGACACATTAGGTCCCATCCCCTCATTGCGGGGGGGGCCTGTGACGTCACACACACTCACACCCCCCCCCCCCCCCCTTGATATATTAATATTATTCATTTGCTCCTTTAACCCCATCCCCCGCCCTATCCACTCACGCATAGCCCCCAACTGTACAGGAATGGCGAGGTAGGGGAGTGGAGAGGGAGACTGTGGGAGGGGGAGGGGGTAAAGAAGGAGAGGTAGAGTTTGAGGGGTGGGGGCGGCATCACAGGGGAGGGCTGGTTCCCGAATGCAATACTCACCCATAGAGGAAGAGGGCGGGCAGAGAGGGAGGGGAATCAGAGAGGGGGGGAGGGGGGCAGAGAGGGAGGTTAGGCAGTTCTTTCAGGTTAGGCAAAGGTTCACTTGCACCTCCTCCAACCTCATCTACTGCGTCCATTGTTCAAGATGTGCACTCTTATACATCAGCGAGACCAAACGCAGACTGGGCGATCATTTCGCGGAACACCTTCGCTCAGCCTGCGTGAACCAACCTGATCTCCCGGTTGCTGGCCACTTTAATTCTCCTTCCCATTCCTTCACAGACCTTTCTGTCCTCGGTCTCCTGCATTGTTAGAGTGAGACTAAATACAAATTGGAGGAACAGTATTTTATATTTCGCTTGGGCAGCTTATAGCCCAGTGGTATGAATATTGATTTCTCGCACGTTCCCTCTCTCTATCCTTCCCCCACCCAAGTCGCACTAGCTTCTCATTTTCGCCCTACAAACTGTTTCCTTTCTCATCGTTCCTTTTTTGCATATCTTTCATTCATTGATCTTTATCTCTCCACATCGCCGTCTATATCTCTCTTTTACCTTATCCCAAACCAGTCTGAAGAAGGGTCTTGACCCGAAACGTCATCCATTCCTTCTCTCCAGAGATGCTGCCTGTCCCACTGAGTTACTCCAGCTTTTTGTGTCTTATCTTCGATTTAAACCAGTATCTGGTTAAACCAGTTCCTTCTCACACACCCAAACTGGCAGATTTCCAGCATTATCTCTGCTTCAGACTTCCTGAAACTGCAGTTTTGTTTATTATCAGTTTGTTGCATAATAGTGGACAAAAAGCTGTTGATGTGAGATTTCCCCACAATATTACCAGTACATTGCCCTACATAGACACAAAAAGCTGGAGTAACTCAGTGGGTCAGACAGCATCTCCGGAGAAAAGGAATAGATGACGTTTCAGGTTGGGTCTCTTTCGACTGCGAGTGAGCGGAAAGGAAAATGAGATATAGACCCCACATGGAACAAATTAATGAAAGATATGCAAAAATCAATGATCATCAAGGCAAGGTAGAGCCCACAATGGTCAGTTGTTGGGTGTGTGGTAGATGATATGAGATATACAGACAGTGAAACGCAACAGGACGACAGTTAAACTAGTACAACGAATAGGGTGGGGGGGGGGGGGGGGGGGGGGGGGGGGGGATGGGGAGAGAGGGGAGCAATGGTTACCTGAAGTTAGAGTAATCAATACTCATACCACTGGGTTGTAAGATGCCCGTGAAATATGAGGTGCTGTTCCTCCAATTTACATTGAGCCTCACTTTGACAATGGAGGAAGCCCAGGACAGAAAGGTCAGTATGGGAAGGGGAGGTAGTGTTTGGCAACCACGACATCATGTAGGCCTAGGCAGACTGAGCAAAGGTGTTCAGCGAAATGATTGCCCAGTCTGTGCTTGGTCTCACCGATATACCCGAGTTCACACCTGGAACAGCAAATATAGTTAGATGTGGTTGGAGGAGGGGCAAGTAAACCTCTATCTCGTTTGAAAGGGCTGTCGGGGTCCCTAGGCAGAGTCAAGGGAGGGGGTATATGGACAGGGGTTGTATTTCCTGCGGTGTGCAAGGGAAGGTGCCTGGGGAGGGGGTGGTTTGGGTGGACATGGTGGATTGGGAAGCAGTAAATTGCCTTATTCGTTTTAACTCCGTCACCTCCACTGAGGCACTGAAGAGAGAAATGTGTAATAAGCATACCCCGGATTTGTCTTTTTAAAAGAGATCAGTTTCTACACAAGTATCTATCAGAAAACCAGTTCCATTTTATTTTTCACGTATTATTTTAATATAATTAGTTAGGTGTTCTTGCCATTGCTTGCATATCTTGGAATATCTTGCATGGAAAGAGTGAAATCCTATCTTCCTTGCAAGATGTCCTTTGACTCCGCTCTGATTTTTTTTTTTTCTCTCTCCAGAATATTATCTTCGTTGATTTTAATTGATGGAAGTTCACATTTGAATGTAGAAGTTCTTTAAAAATAATAAAAGTTTTTTTGTAGCTACTCAAATGATGTTTGCAATATCCAGATAATTTACAAAATCAATTAAGTTTGAGTACCAAAATTGTCTGTGTTGTAAATATTAGTAGTCCGACTACATTCTTTACATGTTTTCTAGTTTAATATAACAATTAAGTTTCTTCCTGTAAATAAAATGGCAGTTTTTTGAGTTCTACTCAATGTTAGATGAGCATGTTGGGAGGGGGAAGAGTCAAGCTTCTAGAAATGTTTCTTTTGCTATTTAAATATTCACTGCATTCATCTTTCTCTTCTTTCCCTTCCCCTCCCCTACCTGCAACCCACTTGCTTTTTTTCTAGATCTGTGCTTGTTTCCTCTGTCTTCTGCAGAACACTTTGAGATTGTGAAGGTTGCAAAGGAATCTGATTCCATCTATCTCCAACTGCACTAGATAGCTGAGATGGAGAAGGAAGAACTAGTGGTCTGCTCGGCTGGGTCGGTAAAGTGAAATACTTTGTGCACTTTAAAGGAATTGGTATTTCTGAGCACTGTATGTTTATCTTTAAATGGAAGGAAAATGGCTCTTAATTATGTCTCTTGTTGACCTCGTGGTAAACAAAGAGGTTCAATACAGTACAATAGTTTAATTAATGTATTTTTTTGCTGCCTGTCTAATTTTTAGCTTGTCAAATTATTTTTGTTCAAGCTAACACTCAAAGCTTGTATTTCAGCAGTCTTTCCATGCTAAGTCTGGCAGCAGTAATTAATGTGACTCAGCCACTCTTAAAAGTTGTAAATGGATAAGCATAGTGTTTTTAAGATGGACATTTGCTGCAACTGGGCAGAAAACAGTAATTATGGGATATTTTTGATCTGGAGCATTAAACAAACAGTTGGAGGAACTCAGTAGGTCAAGCAGCATCTGTGGTGGCAACAAGATGATTGGTGTTTCAGGTCTGTTTTTGCTTTTCTGCTCCACATTTTATCATGCGGAATCTTTTTTGTCTTGATCAGCTTTCATTGTTTAAGGCAATTCTTTTGAAACAGATGAATCTTCCTTGGAAAATGACATCGTCTTGAATTCTGACATAATATCCAGCAGCAGATGCATTCTTCTGATCAGAAATAAAGCTTGGTATTAAGTGACTGGTACAAAAGGATCCAGATTAGAATTTGCATGGTACACTGGTAATGGCTGATGCAGTAGATTTACTTTCAACATGAAAAGAAAGGAATATTTAATTATTATATTTCATATATTGTTGCAAATGGCATACGTATTGGCGATGAAATTCTCCAAAGTAATTTAAAATGAAGGAAACTAAATATCTTGCCAATTAGTCAGAGGATTGTCTCCAGCAGTTCAGGAAAAAAAATGTCTTTGTGACATTACGAGAATGAAATGCTAGTGAAGAACCTAGACCTAAAGCGCATTAATCTGCAGTGACTATGTGTTCAGTGGGTTTGTGACCTTTTTGAGAGGTTAGCTTTAGATATTTGGTCATAGCAAACCGGTGTGGCAAGGGCCACTGGTTCTTCCCGTGGAATCCCACAATTGACATGTTTGGCAATTTATAGTTTTAAGAGACCAAATAATTCCAAATGCAATGCATATAATGAAGGGATTCCATGGTTGGCTACATTTTGCTTTTTTTTTTTAAACAACCCAGTTTTGGTAACTGAATTCCATTGAATTTTGTAGACTATAATTTAGTACCATTACTGCGATGTCAATGTCCTACTTACGCAGGCAAAAATTCTAGATGAGGCCATGGTTTCTCCTCAGTGGCTGACTCCATGCAGTTTCCGGCAAACGTGAACTGAAGTGCACTGGAACATTTTGTAGCAATGTGGCAAACACAGGTCGTGTGGATTTGTTGAATGTTTGGGGTGTAGGACTCTACAGTGAACTTCAATTCAAGTTTTGAGAATCATATGTAGAAGCATCTCATCAGATGAAGCAATTGCCACAATAGACAATAGGTGCAGGAGTATGCCATTTGCTGCTTCGAGCCATTCAATGTGATCATGGCTGATTATATGTGATCATCGCTGATCATAGCCACGTAGCTTAATCTAGCACACTGCCTATGCGAGTTGGAATTTGAAATTGTCAGCATGCAATGTTAGCAGAGATGGAACAGTCAGCCAACTTATGATGTTGGCTCACTGTTTGGCAGTCATGCTTATGATGACAACAGACTACCTGTAGGATTTGTTGCTCATTTTTGTGTTAACTGGATATTAATATTTCACACTGACCTCTTGCACCTGAGCAAGGAAAGGGATTTGTTTTTCTGATTTTTGCGCTGTTTAAAATGCATCCTCCTTCAGGAATTTTGTTAGCCAGCTATAGTAGTTTTGAAATCATGTAGAGCTGAGTGACCATGGTGTGTCCATGAAAACGATTTTCCTATTTACTACAATGAAACAGAATGCATATAAGCAAGAATAAAGGATCACTGATTTGATTTATGCAGAAAACAGTATGAATCAAGCCGAATGATTAGATCAAAAACATTATGGTAACTACTAGACGTATCAATTAAAAATTCTAACTTTTTGGAGGAAGCAAAAAGGAAGATACTATTTAATTACATATCTTTCAGGATGTCCTAAACCACCTAATAGTCGACCTTCGAGAAGTTACTGATGTAAAGTTTTTGAAATTTGCACATAACAGATGGACTTTTCAACCTGATCTCTTGATTTGTGTTAGCCTTGCTCTACAATTGATAATCTGGATATAGATGCTTGCATCTTTGCCATATGATTTAATTTTCTTTGCTTTTGCTTTCTTTCAAAGTTTCTGCACCATCTTCAGCAGTTGATATAAATTCTCCATTTTATCTTCAAGCTGGTTCAACAATGCTCCTATTCTAAGGTCTATCATGTCTCCTTCACGTTTGTGGCACTGTCTTCTGTGATGGTATCATATGGTTATCGTTATGTAGAGAGGCCAGTCAGTTCTCGGGTTAAATTCCTCGTGCTTGTTGAAATACCTCACCTGGATAATAAGAGGGACTGGAGTTAGCCCTGATATTCCCAGTGAATATGCCTGGTTGATCCATGTGCATAGATGTCTTTCGAGAACCGAGCACTGAGTGTGATTAGACTTGTTGGGAAGATTGTTGTAGAGAATGCAAGAAAATGATCACCGGGTCAAGTTTTGCTTTCCAGAACTGAGAATTGTGATTTGTGGATACCCTTACCTAAAGCTTCTGGTACTTCTAAGGAGAACTACGATGGAGATGGTAGCTGTTAGGCCATTGGATTTTGCAACTGATTTATTAAGGGTTTTGGGTAGCAGTGACAAACTTTTCAACGCAAATGGATTAATTCAAGCTAACCTTTTTATTTGTGTTCTGATAAGAGGCTACAGATGTGAAATGTTATCTTTTTTTTTCTCTCTCTACAGAAGTTACTTGACCCGAGTATTTCTAGCATTTTCTATTTTTATTGTGTTTCTTGCGATCGGCTGTCTAGGCTAGACTTTGCATCATGTTACATCTTTGTCAGTGTTTCCTCCTAATATTTTTTCTGCTTCGAGAAACAAGAAGTTTCTTGTTTATATCTGTCGTGTTGGCTCAAGGTAGCTATATATTTTAGCATTGCTGTGTTGCTAAAATACAACTATCTTGACCAAACATGTTGAATGTGCTGATTTAGGAAGAGTAATTGCAAGAGAGTTCTCTGTGACCAGTGAATGTTAGTATTCAGAAGATTTTAGTTGCTTCTATACAAAAAGGAACAGTTAGGAACGCAAATAGGTTATTATCTTTAATTGCAAGGGTTTGAATTGCAAGAAATGAAAGTGTTGCTGCAGTCATAAGACTGAGATGTCTCCAAGAACATTCTGAATAGTCAGTCACAGGGTGAAACATTTCCCTAGTGCACTAACACTATAAATGCCCTTAAACAGTAACAGCTGTGTGCTATATGTCAGTCAAAAATTTGACGCCTTGAAATTAATGGAAGGAAATTTTGGAAGTGGAGTCTAACGTGCCACTCGTGCGTTTAGCATTAGCAATTAAGGACCAAATCTGCTGCCTAATTGTAATTTTAAACATTGAAATAGATATGAGAAATGATCACTGAATTAATCTTTGGAATTAAGTTTTTCTCATAAGAAACTAGGTGGACCTGAACTTGTTTAGATGATGGGTAATTTTACTGAAAAGTATGAATTGCTTAGAGGGTTTAAATTACAAAAAAACTGTGACTGGCTGGAAGTTGTAATACAAAAAGTTACAATCTCAGAATAAGGTTTATTATTTGGGACTCGAGATTTCTTTACTCAAAGGAATGTGCTTGAACTTTAAAAGAGCTATAATTTGGAGTGACTGTCGATGCAAAGACATTACATTTATTAAAGGATGACACTGATAGAATATGGTTTTAGTGTGTGTATGTGATCTGGTGAAAGCCAATAATGATACATTGAATAACAGGGGCAAGCTTAAGAGACTGTCATCGGTATATCGCCGAATACTAGCTTCAACTTCTACAGGTGTACAGTAGAGAATATTTTGACTCATTGCATTACACCCCGGGTTCGGCAACTCAAAAGCCAAGAACAAAGAAGATTGCAAAAAGGGGTGAACACTACCCAGTCTATCGTAGGTACTGACCACTCCACCATCAAAGAGATATACAGGAGTTGCTGCCTCAAAAAGGCAGCCAGCATTATCAGAGACCCACACCACACTGGAATAGAAGGTATAAGAACTTGAAAACTAATGTTTGGGAGCAGCTTCATCCCTACAACCATCAGGCTATTACACATTTCAACCTCCAAATATGCTCCAAACTACGTAGACTTGGGGGCATTGTTTTTGTGTGTGCACTATTATTGTTTGCTTATACACTGAAGTTGTGCTGCATCTCTGGAGAGAAGGAATGGGTGATGTTTTGGGTCGAGACCCTTCTTCAGACTTGACTTGACATATCTATGGGTGGAACTATATTGTACTGAGGGTTGGGGCCAGTAGCTATAGACTATGTATCACATTTATAAGGAACTGGCTTAAAATTCCTGGTACTGTTCAGAGTACTACTGTCAGGTAAGTAAGTATGTCCAAAAATAATCTGATGCTGTCTGTGACGTTTCTGGCAATCCCTTTCTCTCAGGGCATCTGGAAAAGCAGCTTCTACACTTTCAAGCCACTTGATGCTTTGATGCCTGGACAGTTAGTAGGGTTTTTTAAATTCCTGTTTTGTTTTGTTTTGTTTTTTAAATTTTTGAAATTTCTAAATTGCTTCTAAAAGAGCAATAATCATTTCACCTATGCTTCTGCAGTGATTCCACATACCTCTCTCTTGCCCTCTGTGTGGAATAGGCATTTGAAGCCAGTGACCCACCTTAGGATGGGGACCAAGTTAATGAGGCCACTCCAGCTGCTAAAGCTTTTCCTGATGTGTAAAACTTAAAAGCTACTACTACTTCAAACTGAGCATACTTATTACTGATACATGGAGCATTGTTATTTATACATGTATTTATTTATGAGCCTGACAAGGAACAGAAAGTAGGATTATGCAAAATGAAAACATAGCTCATTGTCAATGATGGCCTCACTAAAGAGCAGGAAATTGTGCAAACATTTGGCACGTCGTGCATAATTTGTGAAGAAAGGAACAGAATTGACATTTCAAGTCGGGGATACTTCAGAATTGAAAAAATGAGGAATCAAAATTATTTATAATCTTGAGGGAAGGATTATAGAAAACAAAATGAATATGTCTGTTGGGTGCTGTTCTGTTGTAGTTGAAGAACTGGTTTCTGGAAGAAGAAATGTAAACATATTAAAACAAAGATTCAGGCCAACCTGTGGAGAGAAATTTTACAGAAATGTTTAATTTTACTCTGCCTTTTTAACCTGAAAGATCCACGCCCACCTCTGGAGATAAATTTAACAGAAATGATTACATTTACTGTGATTTCACTTTGCCCTTTTAACTTTCTCCTCTGATTCTAGCAGAGACCTTGGGGTCATGCTCTAGGTCCCAGCTTTGTGTGGCAGTGAGCTCTTCTGCTCCTGCCTAAATCTGCTGATTTTCTTTGGTCAGGGTTGTGACCCTTTAACTCGTCCATAGCATTGCAAATTCAGCTGGATTCTTCCTTCTGGTCTCTTGCCCTCTCCTGATCTTTTCTTCATGAACTTCAGAAACCAATTTGATGGACTCAGAATTTCCACTGTCTTCCCCCCCCCCACCCCCGCCTTTGAATTTTCAGCACTTCACTAAAAACCAATCCCGATATTGTCGTCAAATCTGCTAACGAGAGGTGTTGTGGGGTAAACTGACCGCTACCCCAGGTCAAATGTTAACTCGATACTCTTGTCTCCCACAGAATTATGATCCCATCACTGAATATCCGGCTCTCTCAGCCAGTGACTGACCTCATTTTATTGGAAGGTTTCCTTCTACAGCACTTAGTCTCATATTTCCTAATGTTGCATTGCCCAGTTTTACCACCTCAAGAAACACAAGCAAAACCATCCTGTTAACCCCACAGAATTTATTTTTGTTCCCACCTTGAATTGCTTCTTTCTCCCCTTGCCCAGTATCTTCTCATTTGCATCTGTGATGCTATTTTAACTGTTTCTACTCTCCTTTACGATATGCATCCAATCCTTCCCACATCAGGATGGTGTTGGGGTCTCTGACTTCTCTCTCCCTTCCACACATCACAGGGAGACTGGGTCACCCAAACCACTCTAGCACTACTTACTGTTTCCGAACTAGTTGTTACAATGAACCATCTTTTAATCTTCATTCACTTTCTCCGTATCAAAGATATAGCTTAAGGAACTTGCGTGGGTCCAGGTTATATGTGTCTCATTGGACACCTGGAATCACACTTACTTCAGGCCTAGCCAACCTCTGGTCACAACCTTCACCTCTTAAAACTTACATTGAGAACTGTATTAGTGCTGCTTCTTGGGCTCATTACTTTTGATGCTGGTTTCCACCTCTTCCACATTATCTTTATGTGACTCTCCTTTTTATATATCTCCACCTCCTCTCAGCTGACAGATTAGCGACCATTAGAATCCCACAGACGTTCACAACTACATCTGTGTCTCCAACATATCTGCTCGGAGCACGAGACTTCTGACACACCAGTACCCTAAACATTTCCTCCTTTACCTAATAGCTTTCCCTCTGCTAAAGTGACAGGATTCTCAATCGGGTCTCCTGCATTTTCCACATTTCTGTTTTCCCCAGCCAGAATGTGGGTAGGACTCTCCTTGCCTTCGTCTTCCAGCCCACCAGCCGCCACTTTTCATCGATCATTGTCCACGTTTAGTTTAGATTTAGTTTAAAGATGCAGCATGAACATAAGTCTTTTGACCCAATCACCCGTTCACACTAGTTCTATGTTATCCCTCTTTCACGTCCACTCCCCCACACACTAAGGGCAAATTACTGATGCTAAATCCGACAAACCCGCAAGTGTTTGAGTTGTGGGAGGAAATCTGCGCACCCAAATCTATTTCAATTTGTTTCTTTTTATTTCCTCCTCTACTTTGAGCTGCTGGTTTTCATCGATGATCTTTGATATGTACTATCACTGACTCTTCCTCAGTTCTCCTCTGCCTAGTTTCTCTACAACGTGCTTTGTCGCATTTCAATTTTGATGAAGTGCCATTGACCTAAACTCCGGTTCTTTCCCAATGAATGCTGCTTGATTTGCTGAGCACTTAAAATGTTTTCTGAGTTATTTCAGATTTCCAACATCTGCATATTTTGCTATAATTACTGTTAACTTCAGTCAAGTGCATGGTTTAATAATAGCTTGTAACAAATAGTTTTATTTGGGTCAATATTGTCTCTTTTGGTTCTTCCATAATGAAATAATATCAGGTATTCTGATAGAATATCAGGTATTCTATCATCAGTGAATAAAAAGACAAATTTTGACTTTAATATTTTTTGATATATTTGGTATTCCATTTCTGCAATTTTTTTTCCAGCATGGTGAAGAAACTTTTAATCGAGCCAAACTTCTTAACGTAGGTTTTATGGAAGCTTTGAAGGAAGACAACTACAATTGCTTTGTATTCAGTGATGTTGATTTGATTCCTATGGATGATCGTAATATCTACAAGTGTTACAACCAGCCAAGGCATCTGGCTGTGTCAATGGATAAATTTAGTTTCCGGTAAGACTACGAATTGGATTTTGTACGTGGCTGCCAGATAAAGACATGGGTTCCATTTTCTTTCTGTCATCAGTTGACTCAATAGGCCCTTATTGAAAAATATTGGGTAACTCGTATATATTGAAACCGGCCAGTTCTGCTGTAAAGTTATCCATCTGTTGTTTAACTAGTTTTTTATCTTTCCACAAATGTTTGGTGTGCCGTGCATTCCAGCATCTACTTTTTGTTTCGGGTTTATCAGTAGTTCTTTCACAGCTTTAACATCATCTCTTTGTGTTTTCTGTCTCTTTCGAACTGTTTCTTTAAAATCCAAGTAAACTGCATCCATTATGTTTCAAAAGGAGGAGAGCAGCTGGAGGAATTTGCACTCTCACATCTTTTTTAATCTCTGGTCTTTGTCTAGCCATCTATATATCAGCACCCATCCCCACCTGTGTTCACCTACTAGCTGATATGCTTTGTCCTGTCTCTCCTCCCTTTCAGCTTTCTTTCCCCCACCTCTCTGGATACTTATAAGAGAGAGCTAGATAGGGCTCTTAAAAATAGCGGAGTCGGGGGATATGGAGAGAAGGCTGGAACGGGGTACCGATTGGGGATGATCAGCCATGATCACATTGAATGGCGGTGCTGGCTCGAAGGGCCGATTGGCCTACTCCTGCACCTATTGTCTATTGTTCCCTCCAGTCAGTCTGAAGCAAAGATCCTAGAGCGGAGCAAGATAGACCACTCATGCAAAATCCAATGGACTGACGTGTAGTACGCAATGGAGCGCAAAGGAGCGTAACTTCCGCCATTTCAGTAAACCCGACCCGACTTCAGTTATGCGTTCAGTTAAAACGGCACATACCTTGTTCAGGGAGGAACTGCAGATGCTGGTTTAAACCGAAGACAGACACAAAAGGCTGGAGTAACTCAGCGGATCAGGCAGCATCTCTGGAGAGAAGGAATAGGTGATATGTAGGGTCGACTTTTTTGATGACTGCCATGACCTGTTACGTTTGCTCGCTCTTGGTGCCGGCGCTTCTCCACACACACACACACACACACACACACACACACACACACACACACAACCCCCCCACACACAACCCCCCCACACACAACAACCCCCCCCCAAACACACCCCCCCCCACACAACCACCCCCCCACACACACAACCACCCCCCCCCCCACACACAACCCCCCCCACACACAACCCCCCCACACCCCCACCCCCCCCCCACCCACCCCCCCCCCCACCCCACCCCCCCCCCCCACACCCCCCCCCCCACACAACCCCCCCACACACAACCCCCCCACACACAACCCCCCCACACACAACCCCCCCACACACAACTCCCTCCCACCACACACCCACCCCCCCCACACACAACCCCCCACACCAACCCCCCCACACAACCCCCCACACACACCCCCCCACACACAACCCCCCACACACACCCCCCCCACACAACCCCCCCACACACACCACCACACTCACCACCACACAACACACACACCACCCCACACACAACCCCCCCACCACCACCCCCCCACACACAGCCCCCCACATAAACCCCCCACACACAACCCCACACACAACCCCCCCACACACATCCCCACACACAACCCCCCCACACACAACCCCCCACACACACCACCACACTCACCACCACACTCACCACCACACACACACACACACACACACACACACACACACACACACACACACCGGCAGATCGGTGCGGGCTGAGACCAGGAGCAGGGCGAAGGATGACATCAAACGGGTCATGGTAGCTATCGGAAAAAGTACAGAAATGGTAAGGAGGAAATTGAAAAGAAAACACCCAAAGGAAATAGATGTTTAACAAAAAAAAGGGGGCCGGCGATCGCTCAGTGTCTGTGTCGGAGAGAAGGGGTGGAGGGGAGGATGGCTTGAGGGTGCATGATTTTCTGGAGCTCCCTAATGGCACTATTTTGTATGTTCAAAGGTAATAAGGAAGACTAGGCAGGAATATCAAAACGATCACCTGCAGCTGAGAGAAAAAAACAAGATGATTTGTGTATGAAGACGCCATGACCAAAGCAAAGATACTAGAGCAGAGACAGAAGCCGGTTAAGGAAATGGCGCTAAAGATTACCCATGTCCTACTACGGCTTTTTCGTCGAGTGGACTATCTTGCTCCACTATAGGATCTTTAGTCTGAAGAAGGGCCCTGACCCAAAAACGTCACCTCTCCATGTCCTTACCCTCCTATCACATATTCCTCCCACTGAATCCCCTCCCTATTTCTCCTTCTTAATCTCATCTGCTACCAATCCTTCCTCATTCTATTCCAGAATTTACAGCCTTTTGTTCTCTAATGATCTCCTCCCAGTCAATGGTGCTATTTTAACTCTTCCCTCCCCCACATGATTTGCCTGCCAATCGACCACATGCTTCCTCGGATATCCACCTATTACTTGCTAACTCTTGCCACACTTCTCCAATCTTTTTATACTGGCTACTTTCCTGCTACTCTTTCAATTTAGATTGGGGCATTATTCAATACCCCCCCCTCCTCCCTCCCCCCCCCAATGTATTTGCTCAAACACAGTTATACCATTTCATTATTTGATTCCATTCTTCAGGTTCCATAACCTCCAGCCTTTTGTCCTCTGTTACTTTCCCGTCTCTGTTGCTATTTTGTTTGCCTTTAGACATTTAGTCATTTGTTTACCACGCAACCGGGCAAGGGGATTTCGGGGGGTGCACAACAGCGCAAAGATTCTTGCAAAGTGGTACTGACCATGATGATGCTTCTACACTTCAGGTTGAAATTCAGTTTTAACATTGACTCTATTTTGTAATCGAAAACAAAGAAAAATCTAGTAATATACACAATGGCACTGTTATTTCGGGACTCTTTATGATGAGATAATATATAGAGCACCAGGGAGGGAAAGTGCTTAAAACCTCAATAAGGCGAGAGGTCAGTCTCTGTGGGTGACATGCAACCCCTTGGGACTTAGTTGTGGTTCTTTCAAATAGTTTGAAAATTTATGTCATAAAGATTAGGTAATTTTTTGGGGAGTAGTGGAAAATAAATTGTGAAATTATTTGTTTCAGCCTGCCATACAATCAATTCTTCGGTGGAATTTCGGCCTTAAGTAGAGAACAGCACGAAAAAATCAATGGCTTCCCAAACAATTATTGGGGCTGGGGAGGGGAAGATGATGACATCTACAACAGGTGGGTATTTATTTAATAAGGACATAACAACCTAAAAATTATATCTCTTTGAATTATATAATTTGTTGATCATTCTATTGTTGAATGATGAAGATTTCCTTTGTTTATATATCTATACTAGACCAAGTGCAGACCCGTTGGGTCTGTACCCCCAACGTGCAGTTGTGGGGGGGGAGGCGGCATGCAGCGTCACACACTAACTCCCCCCCCCCCCCCCCCCCGCCGTCACTCACGCTAATGGAAGGTGTAGGATAGGAGAGAGGGGTTGCTGAGAGGGGGTGAGATGAGGGGCGGGGGAGAGGTGGGAGCATGGAGGGAGGGAAGGGGGTAGGGGTGTGGGGAGGTGAGGGGGAATTTAGGGTGAGGGACGGTGGGGGGGGATGGAGGGAGGAGGGGAGAAAAAGAGGAGAGAGAGGGTGTGGTGGGAGAGAAAGTGGTCGGTGAGAGAAGCTGGGAGGTGTAGCTTTTGGTGTTTCGGTTGAGTTTTGGCGGGATCTAGTTGTGTGCGGGATGGTCTTTTTTTTGTGGCTGGGCGTGTGTTTCATGGTTGGCCCTTGGTTCGGTCTTGTCGCCGCTTTTCTCCCCCTCGTTGGTCCCTGTGTATGTTGTTCGGGCGGTGTGGTTTTGTGTGGTTGTGGGGCGAGGGTGGTGTCAGGATGGAGAGGAGAGGAGAGGGGGGGGGGGGTTAGGGTTAGGTTTAAACCCAAACAATCATTTGCAGGCAGTGCTTTTTTACCTCTAACCATATTTTCATTTTCAAACCAAAATTAAGGGTACTCACAGTGCTGTAGACATTTGTCAGTGTCATTCAGAGCTCTGATTGAGGCACACCACTTGCAGAGACTGATTGAGGCACACCACTTGCAGAGACTGATTGAGGCACACCACTTCCTGGTTTTATAGTTCTCCCCCTCCCTCCAGCAGGGGCAGCAGAGAGAATGTGGAATTTTGTAAAAACATTAATATCTGTCAATTTTCATCGACGGGAAAAATCCTTGGCACACATGCGGCGGAGGGGGGCTCTGAGCGAGGTGGCCAAAAATGACGGCCGTAGGTGGCGGCGTACTCTCGGAAATCGCAGCACAGAAAGCCAAAACTGGTCAAGAACAGACTTTTAGTAATATAGATGTGTGTGTGTATATGTATATATGTGTGTGTGTGTATATATATATATATATCGATCTATATTACTAAAAGTCTGATCTTGACCACTTCCTGTTCTGTATATTGAATTTAGAAAAAACGCTGCCACTTACGGCTGTCTTTTTTGGCCATCTTAATCAGAGTCCCCCTCCGCTGTGCAGGACGAGAGGATTTTCCCCATCGATTAAAAATAAAAGAGTTATTAGTGTTTAAAAAATGTAGTGATTCTCTCTCCTGAAGGCCACGCCCCTTTCGGAGGGACCATAAAACCAAGAAGTGTTGAGTGCCTCACTCGGTCTACAAGATAGGGGAGCGAAAATAGTCATGTTGGTTTGAAATAATGCACAGCAAATGGTTGTTAGTGGTGTTTGGCTCAAAATAAAGCACAGCAAATGGTTGTTAGTGGTGTTTGGCTTGAAATAAAGCACAGCAAATGGTTGTTGGTGTTTGGCTCGAAATAAAGCACAGCAAATGGTGTCTAAACTTGACAACTTCCTGTTTGCATTGTATATTGATTTTTGATAAAACGCTACCATTTACTGCTGTGATTTTTGGCCATCTTACTCGGTCCCCATCCGCTCATCAGGTGCAGAGGATTCTTCCCATCAATTAAAAATAAAAGTGTTATTAGTGTTTAAAAAATGTTGAGAATCTCTCTCCTGTCAATCACGCCATGAAGGCCACACCCCTTCCGGGTGGGAGGGGGGAGGGATTGTAAAACCTGGAAGTGTGGGTGTGGCTCAGTCTCTACAAGATGGGGGAGGGAGAGGTCATGACTCTGTCTGAGCTGTGAATCAACTGAACACACTGAATGTCTACTGAACTGTGTGTGGTGTTTATGTTGTGTTTTGTGTGGTTTTATGGTGGTTTCACCCCGCTTGAAATGGTATGAAACTGCATTTGAATGTGGTGGCCTTGCACCCTGCTTGAAATGGTATGAAACTGCATTGAATTTGGTGGCCTTGCACCCTGCTTGAAGTGGTATGAAACTGCACTTGAATTTGGTGGCCTTGGCTCATAACTCCAAGGTCCTTTTTAGCACCATCACCTCCATCTTATGTTCTGCCCCCAGCACCAGCTTAACTGGGTCCCCTGCTAAGTGCGAGGAATTTACTAAATTCTTCACCAGCAAAGTAAAGAACATCAGAACGAATATTTCCCCTCCCATCTGTGACCTGGCTGTCTCATTGGTCTGTTCTTCAAAATGAGACTGTCTCCAACCCGTTACTCTACCCTCCCTTGTAAAACTGGTCACCACCATGAAACCTGCCCCCTCGACTGTCCCCTCTGCCCTTCTAAAGGATCTCATTACAATAGCCGGTCCCAGCATCCTCGCCATCTTCAACAGTTCGCTGGCCACATACCTGCTTCAAGCATGCAGTGGTCCAGCCCCTCCTGAAAAAACCTAACCTCGACCCCACCTTGCCAAGCAACTACAGACCCATTTCAAAACTGCCTTTCCTTTCAAAATCCCTTGAAAAGGTAATTTTAAGTCAACTTATACCTTACCTTCACCAAAATACTATCTTGGAAACTTTCCAATCAGGTTTCAGGGCCCACCACAGCACAGAGTCTGCCTTGTTGAAGGTACATATTGACCTACTTCTCACCGTTGACTCCGGCGACTGTGCAATCCTGCTCCCTCTCGACCTCAGCGCAGCATTTGATACAGTCGACCACACCATCCTAATTGACCGTCTCCGGTACGGGGTTGGTATTGATGGCACTGCCCCGAGCTGGTTCATCTCCTACCTCAAAGTTAGGAGTTTCTCTATTAACATAGGCAACTCTTTCTCCTCCCCAGCTAATCTCTGCTGTGGGGTTCCACAATGTTCCATCCTTGGCCCCATTCTCTTCTCCCTGTATATGCTCCCCTTAGGCCAAGTCATTCAAAGGCACGGCATTTCCTTCCATTGCTATGCAGACGATACACAACTCTATCTCCCCCTGAAGCCCAATAACTGATCAAATCTTCTTAACCTTATCCACTGCCTCGAGGATATAAAGTGTTGGATGGCCCAGAACTTCCTCCAACTAAACGAGAGTAAGTCTGAGGTCATCCTTCTCGGCCCCTCGGACTCAATCAAAATGATAGCAGGCAGCCTTGGAAGCCTTACCCCATTACTCAAACCTCACGTCAAAAACCTTGGCGTGATATTTGATTCAGCATTGAAATTTGACAAACAAGTCAATGCCGTGGTAAAAGCCAGCTTCGGACGATAGCTAAAATAAAACGATTCCTCCAGTTTGATGACCTCGAGATGATCATCCACACATTTATATCCTCCCGCCTATATGTATGTATTTATGTATGTACTTAAATCAATGAACCACTGTGTATAACGTTAGTACCTCCACCAATGTAAAGCACTTTGGCCAACGAGAGTTGTTTTTTAAATGTGCTATATAAATAAAATTGACTTGACTTGCACCCTGCTTGAAGTGATAGGAAACAAAGGATACAAAGGACATTTATTATCAAATACACCAAATGGTGTAGTGAAATTTGATTTGCCAATGCAGCACACGAATAAAGATAAGACACAACATTAAAGACAGCACCTGAATTCGGTGGTCTTGCACCCTGCTTGAAGTGGTATGATACTGCAATTGAATTTGGTGGCCTTGCACCCTGCTTGAAATGGTAGGAAGCTGCACTTGAAATTGGTGGCCTTGCACCCTGCTTGAAATGGAATTGCAAGGAATAGCCGTGAGTCAACTGCCAGCACATCAGGCTTGAGTGACTGAGCTGCCACCCCAAGAATCCATTTGGCCCACAATGTCCATACTAGCCCTCTGGAAACCAGTCCCTTCAGCCCACAACACCCATACTAGCGCTCCAGAAAGCCCCCCCCCCCCCTCCCTAATCCACTGGCCATCAATATTGGAATTGGTGGAAAGGTGGAATGTTGCGTTGTGGGGCCAGCCCTCCCGTGTGAACATTGGACCCAATGGGTCCCACTTAGTCTAGTGTGTATATATATGTATATGTGTGTGTATGTATATATATATCTATATCTATATTACTAAAAGTCTGTTCTTGACCGGTTTTGGCGATCTGTGGTGCGATTTCCGAGAGAACGCCGCCACCTATGGCCGTCATTTTTGGCCACCTCGCTCAGAGCCCCCCTCCGCCACATGTGTGCCGAGGATTTTTCCAGTCGATGAAAAATGACAGAGATATCTTTTACAAAATTCCCCATTCTCTCTGCTGCCCCCGCTGGCGGCAGGGGGGATGGACTATAAAACCAGGAAGTGGTGTGCCTCAATTAGTCTGCAAGCTGGAGGAAGGCAGAGGGTCACGTTTCTCTGAGCTGTGAATAACACTGAACACATGTCCACACAACTGTCCTCTCTCCTCTCCCCACCCTCTCCTCTCCCCACCCTCTCCTCTCCCCACCCTCTCCTCTCCCCACCCTCTCCTCTCCCCACCCTCTCCTCTCCCCACCCTCTCCTCTCCCCACCCTCTCCTCTCCCCACCCTCTCCTCTCCCCACCCTCTCCTCTCCCCCACCCTCTCCTCTCCCCACCCTCTCCTCTCCCCACCCTCCTCCTCTCCCACCCTCTCCCTCCCCCCTCTCCCCCCTCTCCACACCTCCCCCCTCTCCACACCTCCCCCCTCGTCCTCACCTCCCCCCCCCCTCCTCCCCTCCCCCCTCTCCTCCCTCCCCCCTCTCCTCCCTCACCCGCCCTCTCCTCACCTCCCGCCTCTCCTCCCCTCCCCCCTCCCTCCTCTCCTCCCCTCCCCCCCCTCCTCCCTCCCCCCCCTCTCCTCACCCCCCTCTCCTCCCCCCCCCTCTCCTCCTCCCCCCCCCTCTCCTTCCCCTTGGACCCCCCCCTCCTCTCTCCCCCTCCCTCGTCCTCACCCCCCCCTCTCCTCCACCCCGCCCCTCCTCCTCCGCCCCCCCCCCTCTCCTCCCCCCCCCTCTCCTCCCCCCCCCTCTCCTCCCCCCCCCTCTCCTCCCCCCCCTCCCCCCCCCCCCTCCCCCCCCCCCTCCCCCCCTCCCCCCCTCTCTCCCGCCCCCCTCCCCCCCCCCCCCCCCCCCCCCCCTCCCCCCCCCCTCTTCCCCCCCTCCCCCCCCCCCTCTCCCCCCCCCCCCCCCCTCTCCACTCCCCCCTCTCCTCTCCCCCCTCTCCTCCCCCCCCCTCTCCTCCCCCCCCTCTCTTCCTCCCCCCCCTCTCCTCCCCCCCCCTCTCGTCCCCCCCTCTCCTCCCCCCCTCTCCTCCCTACCCTACCCGCCTCCCCCCTCCCTCCCTGCCTCCCCCCTCTCCTCCCCCCCCTCTCCTCCCCCACTCCTCTCCTCCCCCCCCCTCTCCTCCCCCCCCTCTCTCTCCCCCCCCTCTCCTCCCCACCCCCCTCCTCTCCCTCACCCCCCTCCCTCGACCCTCCCCCCTCTCCTCCCCCCCCTCGGCATCCTCCCCCTCTCCTCCCCCCCTCTCCTCCCCCCCCCTCCTCCTCCCCCCCCTCTCCCCTCTCCCCCCCCGGCTCCTCCTCCCCCCTCATCCCCCCCTCTCCCCCCCCCGCCTCTCACCCCCCCTCCCTCCCCCCCCGCCTCTCCCCCCCCCCCTCCCTCCTCCCCCCCCTCCTCCAAGCCCCCCCTCTCCTCCCCCCCCCTCATCCTCCCCCCCCTCATCCATCGCCCCCCTCCTCCCCCGCCCCTCCTCACTTCCCCCCCCTCCCTCCTCCCGTCCCCCCTCGAACCCTCCCTCCTCCCCGTCTCCTCCCCCCCCTCTCCTCCCCCCCCTCTCCTCCCCCCTCTCCTCCCCCCCCCTCTTCGCATCCCCCCCTCTCCCGTCGCCCCCCCCGTCTCCTCCTATCCCCCCGTCTCTCCTCCCCCCCCCGTCGTCCTCCCCCCCCCTCTCCTCCCCCCTCTCCTCCCCCCCCTCTCCTCCCCCCCCCTCGGCTCACCGCTCCTCCACCTCCCCCTGCGTCCCCCTCATCCTCCTCCCCCCCCTCCCCTCCTCTCCCGCCCCCCTCTCCCTCCCCCCCCGTTCCCTCCTCCCCCCCCTCTCCTCCCCCCCCGCTCCTCCCCCCCCCGTCTCTCCTCCCCCCCTCTCCTCCCACCCCCTCCTCCCGGCCCCCTCTCCTCCCCCCCTCATCCTGCACCCCCCCTCTCCCCTCGCCCCCCTCTCCTCCCCCCAGCCCTCTATTCCGTCCCCACCAGCTCTCCTCCCCCCCCTGCCGCTCCTCCCCCCCCATCTCTTCGCGCCACCCCCCCCCTCATCTCCCCCCACCCCCCCTCCTCTCGTCCAGGGCCCCCCTGCCTCTCTCATCCCCCCCCTCTCTCCTCCCCCCTCTCCCCCCCCTCCTCTCCCTCCCCCCCCTCGTCTCCCTCCCCGCCCCCTCTCCTCCCCCCCCCCGTCTCCTCCCCCCCCTCGCCAACTCCTCCCCGCCCCCTCTCCTCCCCCCCCTCCCTTCATCCCCCCACTCTCTCCTCCCCTCCCTCACCTCCTCCCCCCGCCCCTCGCTCCTCACCCCTCTGTCCTCCCCCCTCCTTCCTCCCCCCTCATCCCTCTCCCCTCCCCCCCATCTCCTCCCCGCCTTCATTTCCTCCCCCCCTCTCCTCCCCGCCCCTCTCCTCCCCCTCCTCTCCCACTCCCCCCCATCACTCCCGTCCTCTCCCCCCTCCTCTCCTCCCCCCCTCCTCTCCTCCCCCCCCCTCTCCTCTCCCCACCCTCCTCTCCTCCTACGACCCCCCCTCCTCTCCTCCCCCCCTCTCCTCTCCTCCCCCCCTCCTCTCCTCCCCCCCCCTCCTCTCCTCCCCCCCATCGCTCTCCTCCCCCCCTCCTCGCTCCTCCCCTCCCCCTCCTCTCCTCCCCCCCTTCCCTCATCCTCCCCCCCCCTCCCTCTCCTCCCCCCCCCTGCTCCTCCCCCCCCATCCCTCTCCCCCCTCGCTCTCCCCCCTCCTCTCTCTAGCTCCATCCCCCCTCCTCTCTCGCCCCCTCTCTCCCCCGCCCCTCTCTCCCGCCCCCTCTCCTCTCTCCCCCCCCCCCCTCCTCTCTCCCCCCCTCCTCTTCTTCCATCCCCCACTCCTAGCTCTCCCCCCCCCCTCCTCCCCCACCCCCTCCTCTCGCCCCGCCTCGCTCTCTCTCCCCCCGCCGTCCTCTCCCCCTCTCCTCCCCCCCTTCCTCTCTCGCCCCCCCGTCGCTCTGTCCTCCCCCCCCCTCCTCTCTCCCCCCCCTCCATCTCTGCCCCACCCTGGCCTCTCTTCGCCGCCCCCCTCCTCTCTTCCCCCCCCATTACTCTTCAATCGTCCGCCCCCTCCTCTCTCGTCCCCCCGCCTCCATCTCTCCCCCCCACCGTCCTCTCTCCCCCCCCCTCCTCTCTCCCCCCCCCCTCCTCTCTCCCCCCCCTCCTCTCTCCCCCCCCCCCCTCCTCCCCCCCCCCCCCTCCTCCTCCCCCCCCCCCTCCTCCCCCCCCCCCCTCCTCTCCCCCCCCCCCCCCTCCTCTCCCCCCCTGGTTGAATCAGGGAATTAATTTAATTCATTACTTGATTTTATCTCTACTATCTCTTGCACATTTGCGTAACAATCCCTGAAAAAATTAACACCATACTACTTGAAACAGTGGAGATATGACATTTTTAATGTTCTGTTCTAAAATCTCACCAGTATTGTAAAAATACACATGTAGGTGCATGATAGTAGGCACTGACTCAGTGGGCCAAAGGGCCTTATCCTTCTTTGCTGTTTTACTCTATGAATCTCGTTAAGTTCCCTACCAGCTCTAGTAATGTTGATGCTTAAGGACACTTAACCCCCATGAGGCAGCGGAAACTAAAGAAAACTTTCAAACCATGTGTGCTTTTAAATTGGAATGCATTGCATGGTAGCCTACTGAATATAGATTTAGCAGTGAAAGGGAATTGGATAAATGCTTGAAAAAAAAAAAAAAATGCTGCATACATAGAAAGAGCCAGCTTGCAGAGGCAAATACCCAGATGGTTTAATAATCTTGTCTGCTCTGTGGATTTATGGGGGTAAAACAAAAAACAATTTTGAGCTTGGGAGTAAATGCCATTCACCAGTAGAGAAGTAATGAGGATTATTTTTTTTTACATTCTTTCCATTTAGGATTATTTTTAGAGGTATGGGAATATCACGTCCAGATGGTGTCATTGGGAAATGCCGGATGATCGCTCACAGGAGGGATAAAAAGAATGAACCTAACCCTCAGAGGTATTATGTCTGCTATGTAAATATTAAGATTAATGAAAATGTTCAGGATCATGAAGAGGGGGGACTATGTACAAACACAGCTGTAATTTCTACATGGTGAATGTATAAAAATGGCCTTGTGACAATGTGCACTTAAACCACATGTGATTTTTTTTTTTCTATTACAAATCTCAAATTGTGGAGTACAGAGGCAAATAAATAAATGATGAGTCTTTGTCCCAAACATTATGGAAGGCACTGTATGTAGCTGAAACAAAGAACTGCAGATGGTGGTTAATACACAAAAGGACACAAAGAGCTGGAGGTACTCAGTGGGTCAGACAGCATCTCTGGAAAACATGGATAGGTGACGTCGGGACCCTTCTTCAGACTGATTCATTCTGTTAAGTTACTCCAGCAGTTCATGTCTTTCACCTTAAAACTAGGCACTGGTCTGCACCAGCGAGCCCATCTTCACCCACCACACGATCCATTTGATGTGTCTGGTGTTGCGGCTCACGCTGCAACCCATCACGGGACGCGTTTTCTTCAGGCCGCCGCTACAGCCAGGACTCGCTCGGTCACCATGGTGCTTTCACCCCTCTTAACCATTACTTTACTCCCCTCCCCCCCCCCCCCCCCCCCCCCACGCTTTGCCGACATCTTCCAAAGTGGAATATGTCGGTGACTCCGGGGGAGGGGGAGGCGGGGGAGACCATGTTAACAGAGCAACAGGAGGAGGTGGCCATGAGAGCCGGGGTGGCATCGGCAGGTCCGTCTGCTATGACAGAAATCTGTTTTAAACGGGTCCATTAAAGCAAGGGTTTGTTGGATTGACATTTGAAGCCTTTCATCAGAATCTTAATTTTGTTTCTCCATAGAACCTGTTCCCAGTATTTTCTGAAAAAAATTCTGGTTTCTTATCCTTTTTGCAATTATGACTCATTCCCTGTATTTCTTCTCAACAGGCTGTTTCTCCATTCTATTATCAACCTGACATCCTTTTCTGTTTCACCTTGTTCTTTAACTTCTTTATCACTCAGGCACGGCTCTGTTCTTCTCTTTTTCTCTGTGAAATGCTTTTTGGATCTTATGCAGCACTGAAATAGTCTATTCGGCCCAACTCACCCATGCAGACCAAGATATCCCATCCAAGCTTGTTTCATTTGTCCGCTCCTGCCCATATCCCTCAAAAACTTTCCAAATCTCTTAAATGTTATTGCACTCACCTCAGCCACTTCTCTCTGACAACTCTGAGTTACCAGTTACTTCTCTCTGAGGGGTGATCCTATAGAGGTTTACAAAATCACGGGAGAAATAGATTGGGTAGATACATAGTTTCTTGCCCAGGGCAGGGGAATCGAGAACCAGAGGACATAGTTGTAAGGTGAAGGGGGGAGGGGATAGATTTAATAGGAACCTGAGGAGTAACTTTTTCACAGTGGTGGGTGTATGGAACGAGCTGCCAAAGGAGATAGTTGAGGCAGGGACTATTGCAACGTTTAAGAAACATTTACACAAGTAAATGGATAGGACCATCCTATAACCGAATAAGGTAATATCATTGTATGTAGTTGAAATAAAGAACTGCAGATGATGGTTAATACACAAAGGGACACAAAATACTGGAGTAACTCAGCAATGCAGGCAAAATATCTACAAAACATGGGTAAGTGACGTCAGGACCATTCATCAGACTGATTCAGTCTGTTGTTACTTCAGCATTTTGTGTCGTTTCACCTTAAAACTTGATGCCGATGCCGCCGGTCTGCACCAGTAAGCCTTTTTTGATCCATGCACTGTTCGTTAGATGTGGCTGTTGTTGTGGCTCACGTTGTAGCCGCTGGAGATAGTACTTCTTCAGGTCTTTCTAGCACTTCTTCAGGTCTCAGTCACCATTGGGCCTCCTCTCTCACCTACTGCCTCTTCCTCTCGGCCATGGCTTTGTCCACTCCACCGACGCCTCCACGTCCTCCCCTGCAGTTGTCCACATCTTCCAAGGCGGAGTATGTTGATGACTCCAGGGGAGAAGGAAGAGGCGAGAGCGATGAAGTGGACAGAGCGTTGGGAGGAGGAGGAGACGGCGGTGGAGGGAGGAGCGGCAGAGTGGACAAAGCGAACGGAGAAGGAGGAGGGTGGGGCAGGGAGTGGACTAAGTGGACTAAGCAACGACAGACAGGAGGAAGCAGCAGCTGGTTGGAGGGAAGGGAGCCTCATGGTGACTGAGTGCGTCCTGTCCATGGCAGGGCCCTGAAGAAACCGCTGTTCCCTGGGGCTACAACATGAGCCGCAATAACAGCGTGTCAACCGGACCGTGTGGAGGGTGAAGAAGGTCTTGCTGGTGCACCTTGCAAACCAGGGTTAGTGGAACCAGGGGCTGTAAGTGGTCAAGGAGGCGGTGCTCACCGGGGATGGCGTTGACAGGTCCATCCGCTATGACTGAAATCCGTTATAAATGGGTCTGTTAATATGAGGATTTATTGTATTCAGTTTACACAACTGGTCTGAACGGGGTTGCACATTTTTACAGATTGCACCCTTTGCATTTAAGGAATATGAACACTTGATTTTAGTCCTAATTGCCACTAAACTGTGAATAATATTTTCTAAACCTTTTGCTTACAGGTTTGACAGAATTGCACGTACAAGGCAGACAATGCAAAATGATGGTTTAAATTCACTCAAATATAAAGTACTGCAGATGAAAAAATACCCATTATACACCTTCATCGATGTGGATATTGGTGGGCCTGGAAGGCCACCTTCCTGAGTATAAAATAAAGTGACGTACTTTGAGAAATAAGGTCAACTAAATCACAGACCTTAAATTTGAATTTCACATTATATACCTTTATGTGCCTTATTCAATTACACTTGTATGCTGTATCTCCTTGTCTGACGCTGCAGTCACTGATTTCTGTGCCTTAATTATGAGAATTTGATCATATTGAATATGCATTTTTAAAGTTAGCATCTTATAAATCGAAAAGCAGTTTATGCAAAAAAATTGCCTGCGTGTAAAAAAAAAAATGTATTACACTTCGTTAATCAGGTTTTTCATTCTATTTCCATGTTTTTTGGACTCTCAGGAATTCTCAAACACTGTTTTCCAAATGTTGTTTTTCTCAATCATTTATTTTTGATGCATGTTGTATTTTTGGTTTCTGTTCTTTTGTGGATAGCATTTGAAGCCTTGCTAATTTATTTGTTTATATTGTTGCCTATAGAATATGATACCTGAAATGTGACATTTGCCTGCTCGAGCCAAGCTATGCATCTCTTCTTTTTACTGTTAGAAGATTTTGGGTGGGAGAGTTGATTCTCTCCTAAAAGTAACATTTGTTCAACGTTAAGTTTGGAAGTTATGTTCCCCAGCCATGTGGCTAAACGTACTAAAGTCAAAGTACTGTGAAGAAGGCTTCAACACTCAGCAAAGAATATTCGATGAACTAATTGCTGTTCTAAAAAAGATATATATATTCTTGTGATATGAGCAGTGCTGACAGGTTCCTGTTCATTGTTCATTCCCTGAATGTCCGATGAACTTTGCGGCAAATATCCTGAATCACCTTCGGAATTGGTTGAATGTTGACCCACTTACATCAAGAGTGTTGAAACTGGAGGTCTTGGTGTTCCTATGACTTTCAGCTTATGGTCTCGCAAGGCGGCTTTGTATCAGGTGGTAAATATATTTGGGAAACAGCTTTTTTTTTAAAATGTCTTATTCAACCCTTACTTCCCAAATACATGATCTGTGTGCATTTCCACACTTCGCTATGTGTGCACTCTAGGAGAACACTTGCATGTAAGCACACAGTACATGTGCACTGACTTTGTTTCTTCCACAGGCACTGAAGCTGCAATATCTTCTTTAAAATTGTTGCCACTTTTGCCTCAGACTACAATTTAGAATATATGTTTAGAAAGCTGCATTGAATATCTCCTGCTCCTAGAACGAGTCCAATCCAAAATGTTAAAGAGCAGAAGATTTGAAGAGGGCAACTTTTGGCCCCTCAGGGTCCATCCTCTCACGCAGTATGGAACCATGATTGGGATAATCAATCTAACATTAGACTGGCCAAAGCAGCATCAAGGAAGTTGCTTGTATTTACAGCATCAATGCGGCCGCTGTATTTTGGCGTCACTGCAAATAATTATTCACAACATTCTTTGGCTTTTTGTGATAGTTTTCTCTAGATTTTTGTATTGCTGGAAGTTTTCCCTTTTATACAGAAATCTTCCTCCTGTTTGCCACCTTTCCTGAGCCTCTTTTTCCTTCTAGTTTTCTTACCAGGTCAAATCCGACCAGCATCTATTCAGTCAGGCCTCGTGACATTGTCACCAACAGATTCAGTTGCTTTGATGTGTTTAGATTTTCAAGCATTTTGGAACGGAGACGTGCAGCGCAACCCAGGACCATTGGTGTCCTGCAGGTGCTCAACCTCGCCTGTACCGTGATGGTACCAGACTTCACCCGGCAGAGCAGTGCAAAGATTAGATTGGTACCTTTAGGGAGCCTGTACACCCACAGCCTGATAACTATCAAAATAGAGTGGACTGAGAGGTATTGGGAACAAATGGTGAAATGTGAAAACGTTAAGACCAAAATGTGCATCTTAATTTTTGTGTCTTTTAATTAATTAAGGTGACTCACTTTTTATGCATTTTCTACTGATTTCACTTTAATTGGGTTTGAATTTGCAGCTTTCATGGCTGTAATGTTTCCCATGAATGTTGCACGTTTATATCCACCTTATGACAAAAATGAACACTCATTTAATCTTTTTTTTCATTAAAGTAGCTTTCTGCACACTTTGGACAGTCCTATCATATATCCATTGCCAATACCAATCGCTCTTCAAACTTTAGTCAAGCCCATTACTGCAATTTGTTATGCCAAGTGATTTATCAGTTTACCTATACTCCTTTAAGTTCTCTTGAACTTCTGAATTACTAGAGGTATTGGCAATATCTAAACAGATATTTAATGGGGCATCAGTTTATTTGCCTTTAATACCTTTTAAAGCCAAGATGCCTACATTACTTTGTGCACAAACCACCTAATACTGATGTGGTGCTGTTTGACCATATTTCTTCATTCTAATGCAGCTCAATTACAATCTGTTCTTTACTGTTGAGCTCCTGGCTCACTGCTATTGCGTGCTTCAACCTCCTGAACCATTTTTATACGTATTGTTTTGTTGAAAGCATTACTTTTTCCAAAACTGACACTGGGGATTCGGGAGAGCAGACTACCGAGTCCAATTACAACATCTCTGAAACTTTCCTGTTCCTCAATGGGATCTCCTCTATGTTCTTTGGTACAGGGATATTAGCACACAAGAAATTCTACAATTAATACCATTTCACTATTCAAATAGAGCAAAATTACTATTTTATTCCTTGCATTCACACATTTCAGCTTGTATCTTCTCAGTTGTGGGCTGCCTTGATTGTCAAACTAATAATCTGCATTTGCCTTTAATATTATTTTCTGACTCTTGTATTTTTACTAAAGTATTTTTCTTTGGTGCAAATATTCACCTGTGCTTTTTAAAAACTGAACACTGTTTACAAATTGGTAAAACTGCAATGGAACTTTTGGTGACTACCTGTGCACCAGAGAAGTAGTACTCCTTCAGACTTGTGGTTTGTTGGCAATTGAGAACTTGCATTGCCTCTAACTTTAATAATAGCTCGACTTACTTTATTTGCTACTCTGAAAAGATACAATTAAAGTCAGTAGAGAGGTGCAACAAATTAAAATTCCGCATTTTGTTTATAATCATGTAAACAATCAAGTCCTAGATCATGTTTGTGTGAATCATGAATGTCAAATGAACTTGCTTTAGTCATTGAGAGCAAAACCAGAACAAAATCTGCATCGTATTAAAATGTTCCACATATGTTTCAGTTATGTGTCGTTGTACTTGTGAAGAATGATTTGTGTTTTGTAAATTGAGTTTTTGAAGATCTTGTACATGATCAGTGTTTGACAAGGTAGAATACCCACCACTATTTCATACAACTTTGGTCTAACAATTTATCAATCAATGTTATTGTTTTCAGCAGCCATTTGCAGTGCAATAATTAAACTCTGGTCATTTGTGTTTTCCGTGGAACTATTTTTGTTCAGTAGGGCAATGTGCTTTTATGTATGCTGTGAATTTTCTAAGCTATTGCTTTTCATTTTATGACATTTTGATCAGCTTATTTGGTTTTTAATAATAATTGGGATATATTTGAACAATGGATTTTTAAATATTTTTAATTGGACTGCTATGATGGAATATTGTAATGAAATTGCTTCAAATTTATAAAGATAACAATAAATCTAATGTTTGAAAACTTTTTTTTAAATTTAAAGGTAATATCCATGCAGACAAGGAACTGCAGCTGCTGGAATCTTGTGTAGAGCCCAAAGTGTAGAAGTAACTCAGTCAGGCAGCATCTCAGGAGGACATGGAAATGTGACATTTTGGGTCGGGACCCTTCTGAAACTTCACATATCAATATCCTCCAGAGATGCTGCGTTACTCTAACACTTAGTGTTAACACTCATGGTGTTGCTCTTAAAATCATGGCTGTAATGTAATACAATGTATTCCAATTAGAACATTCAATTGATGTTTACAATCAATTTAGCAAACCTTTGCATTTGGGATCAAATATGCAGAATATTTAAGCTGCCAATTTTTATTCTCAATGTATGTTGTTTGTTTCCTTGATAAAAGAACCAAAGTACACAACCAGTGAAGCTTTATTGGTAAATAAAAATTGCATTTGTAAAGGCATGTTCTGTTGTAAATAAAATGTTTTTGAAACAATTGTGTCACTGTTATTTCGAAATGTTACATTTAATGTCTTCAAACATCCATGCAATTCAGGTGAAGGGCTACATTGTCAAATATGCTGTCCTGTGGATGTGATGTTAAACCAAGGTCCTATCTGTTTTGTGTAAGAAAGAACTGCAGATGCTGGTTTAAATCAAAGGTAGACACAAAATGCTGGAGTAACTCAGCGGGTGAGGCAGTATCTCTGGAGAGAAGGAATGGGTGACGTTTTGGGTCGAGACCCTTCTGCTTTCTCGCGGCCGCCAAAAAGATCTGTTATAAGCAGGATAAATTGTTCCTTAGACTTAATTTCTGCGCCAATCAATCTATTATCTGCTTATAATTGTTAATATTTAGAATTGGACAACTACAGGTTGAACACCCATCTTCCGGAAGCTGATAGTCCGCCCACCTCTATAATTTAAAAAAAAGTTATGAGAGCTCATGTTGAAATTTCCTGAGCAGCCACAGATGGCATTGTGAATGCTGAGCGCTTTCCGGTCATGTCTCTATGTCATGAAAAAGTTATTTGTTTACATCTAAACATTGAAATCCTTCCTTGGCCTTGTCTACTATCTCTGCTGGTTCAATGTTTACATGTTTTAGGTTTCAACACTGCCTGGCCCCCACACACCACCTCACAACCCCTCATCCCACCATTCTGTTCAATTTTCCTCTTCCCCTCTGGAACTCTGAACTTCCTCTCAAGCCTTCTCCAATTTACTGGGCTTCTTTAAAATCTATGGCAGGTAAGAAACAAGGAACGGTAGATGCTGATTTACAACAAAAGAAACAATGTTGGGGTAACTCAGTGGGTCAGGCAGTATCTATGCAGACATGGATAGATGATTTTTCAGGTCAGAACCTGAAGAAGTGTCCCTACCTATCCATGTTTGTCAGAGATGCTGCCTAACCCGTTGAGTTTCTCCAGTTTTTTTATTCGTAAATCTGTGGAAGGTAAGTTACTAGAGGGGATTCTGAGGGAAAAGATACTTGTGCACTTGGAAAATTGGATTGACATTGTGCACGGGAGATTTATTTGATAAATTTTGGAAGTAACCAAGAAGGTCAGTGTGGGAGATGTAGTCCTGGACATCAGCAAGGCCTTTATATAGAACGTTTCAGCTCGGGAATAGGCCCTTCAGCTCACATGATCAGGCATACGCACAGTAGGCTTCTGCGGAAGGTTAGAGTGCATGGCTTCCACGGAGAGCTAACACATTTGAAATGTAATTGACTCAGTGGTAGGCAGCAGAAGATGATGGAAGGTTGTTTACCAGACAGCAGGCCCATGATTAGTCTGCCTCAGGTGTGTTACAGCTCTACGAGATGTTGGTGAGGCTGCATTTGGAGTATTGTGTTCAGTTTTGGTTACCCAGATGTAGGATGGGTGTTGATAAGCTGGAAAGGGTGCAACGATGATTTATGAGAATGTTGCCAGGACTTGAGGCCCTGAGCAATAAGGAGAGATTGAGCAGGCTAGTGATATAGGTGTGTATAAAACCATCAGGATAGATATGATGAATGCACAGTCTTTTTACCCAGAGCAGGGGAATCAAGAACCAGAGGACATCTGGGCCAATAATGGGCAGATGGGATGAGCCGAGATGGGACAAATTGGTTGGCAGAGGCAAGTTGGGCCAAAGGGCCTGTTTCTGTGCTGTATGACTATGATGAGATAAGTTCAAGTTCAAGTGAGTTTATTGTCATGTGTCCCTGTATAGGACAATGAAATTCTTGCTTTGCTTAAGCACACAGAAAATAGTAGGCATTTACTACAAAACAGATAAATGTGTCCATATACCATGTTATAAATTTATACACACATGAATAAATAAACTGATAGTGCAAATAACAGAAAGTGGTTGGTAAAAAATCAGAGTTTTGTCCGAGCCAGGTTTAATAGCCTGATGGCTGAGGGGAAGTAACTATTCCTGAACCTGGTTGTTGCAGTCTTCAGGCTCCTGTACCTTCTACCTGAAGGTAGCAGGGAGATGAGTGTGTGGCCAGGATGGTGTGGGTCTTTGATGATACTGCCAGCCTTTTTGAGGCAGCGACTGCGATAAATCCCCTCGATGAAAGGAAGGTCAGAGCCGATGATGGACTGGGCAGTGTTTACTACTTTTTGTAGTCCTTTCCTTTCCAGGGCGCTCAAATTGCCGAACCAAGCCACGATGCAACCGGTCAGCATGCTCTCGACTGTGCACCTGTAGAAGTTAGAGAGAGTCTTCCTTGACAATCCGACTCTCCGTAGTCTTCTCAGGAAGTAGAGGCGCTGATGTGCTTTTTTGATGATTGCATTAGTGTTCTCGGACCAGGAGTGTGTGATTCTGCATTTTAGGAAATCAAACTAGGATAGAACGTTCCCAGTGAACGGTAGGGCTCTGAGGAATATTGTAGACCAGTCGGACGTAGTCAAGTCAAGTTTATTCGTCACATACACATACGAGATGTGCAGTGAAATGAAGTGGCAATGCTTGCGGATTGTGCAAAAAACCTACAAAACACTATGGAACAGAATCACATATTCACATATTTGTGGGAGGAAAAAAGGAATAAAAACCAATTTTAAAAAGACATCACACAACAGTAAATTGGTACCGTAAGTTAGTCCCTGATGAGATGGGAGTTTACAGTCCTAATGGCCTCTGGGAAGAAACTCCTTCTCATCCTCTCTGTTTTCACAGCATGGCAACGGAGGCGTTTGCCTGACCGTAGCAGCTGGAACAGTCTGTTGCTGGGGTGGAAGGGGTCTCCCATGATCTTGTTGGCTCTGGAGTTGCACCTTCTGATGTATAGTTCCTGCAGGGGGGGTGGTGGGGTGGTGGTTAGTGGTGAGTGTAGTTCCCATAGTCAGTTAGGCCGAATGCACTACTCTCTGCAGAGCCTTCTTGTCCTGGGCTGAGCAGTTCCCAAAACAAATTGTGATGTTTCCAGACAAGATGCTTTCCACAGCCGCTGAGTAGAAGCAATGGAGGATCCTCAGAGACACTCTGAATTTCCTCAATTGCCTGAGGTGGTAAAGGCGCTACCTTGCCTTACTCACCAGTGCGGCAGCGTGTGATGTCCATGTCAGATCCTCTGAGATGTGGACTCCCAGGTATTTAAACCAGCTCACCCTATCCACACTATCCCCATTTATCTTCAATGGTGTGTACACCCTTGGATGTTGTGCCCTCCTAAAGTCCACGATAAGCTCCTTAGTTTTTTTGACATTCAAGAGGAGGCTGTTGTCCTGACACCAGAGTGCCTGGTCAGCCACCTCCCGGTAGGCCTTCTCATCATTATTGGAGATCAGGCCCACCACGATAGTGTCATCAGCGACCTTGATTATAGAGTTGGAGCTGAACCTGCTCGTGGACCAGAATGGACACGAGTGCAAGCATTCAAAAAGGAACTGCTGATGCTGGAATATCGAAGGTACACAAAATTGCTGGGGAAACTCAGCGGGTGCAGCAGCATCTATAGAGCGAAGGAAATAGGCGACGTTTCGGGCCGAAACCCTTCTTCAGACTCCATGTATTTCTTTTGTTGGACTAGTGCAAGCATGTTGTTTTTGAAAGTGGTGTCAGAAGACAAGGTGGTGCAGAAGTTTTTTGGCACATTAGCATTCATCAGTAAGGGCATTGAGTATAGAAGTTGTGATGCTAGGTGGCAGCTGAACTTGGAATATTGTGTTCAGTTTAGGTCACCCTGCTATAGGAAAGATGTCAATAAGCTGGAGTGCAGAGGATTTATGAGGATGTTGCCAGGATTAGAGGTCCTGAGCTACAGGGGGAGATGGGTATCAAGAACTAGGGAGAAAGAATGCATGGAAAGATTTATGAGGAACCTCATGTGCAACTTTTACATAAGGTGGTGGGTATATCCCTGATTGGTAAGACTAAACGATTTCCCAATTATATTTTACTTGTATGTTGCTAATAGGTCAGATCGGAGTGGAATCGATAATTAAACCAGCGGGCAACCAGAAGCTCAGGGTCACTCCTTGGACTGAAAGCGTGTTACCACTTTCATTGTTGCAGCCAAAAAAACTGTCCCTAGACGAGTAAGGGGACACCCAGTATGAATGAGACTTGCGAGGTTCCCGAGGGATAGACACAACAAGCTGGAGTAACCCAGCGGGACAGGCAGCATCCCTAGAGAGAAGGAATGGTAACGTTTTGGGTCGTTATTCTTTTTAGGACTGGAGTTGCCCATTCCTTCTCTCCAGAGATGCTGCCTGTCCCGCTGAGAACTCCACCACTTTATGTCTCTTCGCTGCAGTTCCCTGGGGACCAAAGAGCTGCGCCGCCACCACTTGACCGGCAGGGGGCGGTCGCTCCCCGGCTGGTGCAGCGCCCTGCCCCGGCCAGCAGGGGGCGGTGTGAGGCGGCGGCGGCTCCCGCTCCCCGGCGGCGAGGGGCGGGATGAGCGGCGGCGCAGCGACCCGCCTCCACCCACCACCCGGCCAACCCGGCCAATCCGGCCCACCCGGCCCACCGGCCTCCAGCTCCACCACACCGCCCGCCCACCGGCACACCGGCCTCCACCACCCGGCCCAACGCCCTCCACCACCCGGCCCACCCGGCCCACCGGCCTCCAGCTCCACCGCACCGGCCGCCCACCGGCCTCCCCGCCCACTGGTCTCCAGCATGTGGGCCTCCCTGCGCGCCATCACCAGCAGCCGCTTGATGTTTTGGTGGGGCCGGAGGTCGCAGGCGGTGGCCATGAGTTCGCGGCACAGCTACAGCAGGGAGGAGCGCGGGGAGCTGCACAGGCCGAGCTACCTCCTCTACCTGAGTGAGTGACCCAGGCCACCGGCTGACCTTCCTCCTCCTGGACACCCCCGGGGCAGCGACCCCGCTCCCCGCACCCGGCCCTGGTAGAGCCGCCTCTCACCCTGCTCGGCCGATGTGGAGGGAAGGAGGGCGGGTGAGATGTGGAGGGAGGGAGAGATGTGGAGAGAAGGAGGGCTGGGAAGGGGAAGGGAGGACAAGGGAGATAGGGAGGGAGGGGGAGGTTGGGGACTGGAGCTGCAACTGGACATCCAGATGATCAGAGGGGTTCCTGGAGCATGGCGAGCAATTAGGACCAGAATGGACATGAGGGGCCGAAGGGGCCGTGTCTTCACATCGCTCCAGTGAGGGAGCCTCCACAGAGGCTGCCCTTCACCTTCATACACTTGCAGAAGATTCATGACACAGCCAGACTATGGAGTTGACTCTCACTGACTGCTGAAAGAGCTGCTCGCAGGTCGGAGCTGTTGAAAGATACGCCAAGTACTTTTAAATACGGCGACCATTTCCGCCTCTTCACATTGTTCCAGACCCCGGGAGAATATTTCCTTCTCCGAACCTTACCGATTGCTTGTGTATTACAAGTGTATTTTGATTTCTCTGCTGGGACCTTCATAATTTTTGCATTTCACATAAAATTGCAAAATTCAGTGTGAGAAATAGTAATAGAAATGATCATTATTAACTGACGAATAAATGTTAACCATGATTATTTCCTTCCATTTTCAGAGAACTCTGATGGTAAATACATTTCCCCTCTCCATGATATTCCTCTGTATGATGAGGTTGACAAGGTAAATGAAACCTTTGTCACTGCTTTGCTGTGCTGTAGTCAATTGTTCATTAGCTCTGCTAAAATCTTATTGGACCATTGATTGTTCAAGTCAAGAGTGTTTAATTGTCATATGTACTGTCAAAGAAATAATGAAATTCTTATTTGCCGCATCTTAACAGCTCTATTAACACAATACACACATTAAACATAATCGATAGTTTAACAACAGTAATACTAGGTAATCATTAATGCAAAACCAAAGTCCATAGAGTGATCTAAATCCAAGTCCATAGAAGATCATGATTGCTGAGGTAGCGGTTAGTCATGTATTTCTTTTGTTGGATAGTCGCAAGTGAGCATTTTAATTTAATAAATCTACTGGCACACTGGTTCAATGGTACTTTAATGTCACATGTACTTAAATGCAGTGAGATTCTTTGTTGTGCTTATAATTAAGTAAAATCTTACTATACATAAGCACAGTCACACCGAAGTACAAGAGTGCAATGATTGTAGTGTAAGAACAGTAGATTACACCACTTGGTGCCACAACAGGCCATGTTCAATCTGCACACTCAGCCTCTGTGGAGCTTCTGGCGGTGCCTGATCCACACGATCTGCTGCTGCAGGGCCTCCATGCGGCACCTACTGCTGCAAGGTCCACTCCATGGACACATCGACCCATGAACGCACTGTCCCCTCGCCACCTGCCGCCACTGCTCAGCCTCCATGCTCTGGGAATGCTCAGAGTATCGGCAGGAGTGCGGGAGGTGACCCCACATTTCTCTCACTGATACCGATCCTCTCCGCCAACCACCACATCTTGAATCAACTGGGCAATATCAATCCTCCAGTATTGCTCTCTGTAGCTTCATCAGGAACAGTACATCAGGGTTTGTACTGTAGGAAAGAACTGCACATGCTGGTTCAAATCAAAGGTAGACACAAAATGCTGGAGTAACTCAGCGGGACAGGCAGCATCTCTGGAGAGAAGGAATGGGTGACGTTTTGGGTCGAGACCCGTCTACAGACTGAAGGGTTTCAGGGTTTGTACTGATCACTTGTGTTGTAACAGCATTTCAAAGCCTTAGATTGAATTTTGAAGTAAATAATCAGGGCCCTCAATAGATTAATTTTTACTGTAATGATTCTTTCATTCTTGTTGACACTCCCCTTATGTTAGCTTAGCTTACTGTGGAGTGGGTCTTAGTTCATCGCCTGGCCATGAATATGGTACGTGTAGAAATGATTGCATTGAAGTGTCAACTGAACTAAAGTCTAAAGTCACTGAAAAAGGGTTACTCTGCAGGACCTTGGGAATTATTAAGCTGCACCTGCTTATATTGTCTGCTTTGTTCAAAACTGTTTGATACTGTAACTCAGCTTTGATTTTATTTATGATGGTTAGGGAGATTATGATTGCAATTTATTAACCAGGCCAAACAGAGGCAAGTTAATTGAGTTATTGAGGTTTTTGACAGATTTCAAGCAGATTAGATTAAAGCAGTACCGAAGGGGGTGTACAGATGGGGGATTTATAGTAAAGGTATTACAGGAAAACCTTGGAAAGGCCTTCTGATAAAGAACAGTGCACCAGGAGACTGCATCAAAACAATTGAACTCAAATTGATGGAAGAGAATAGCACAGAAACAGTATTCTTGGAATTACAGTAAAGGTTACAAGCAGATTCCTACAATATTAATGTACTGTAGGCAGGTAGTTTCACATGTTAAGCTAATCAGTTAGTTGTCATCAATCAGTAAACCCTACAAATCAATCAGCTTTCTCACTCTAACTGACCTCTTACTGCCCCTATAATGCAACAACTCCAGCTCTGCACCAGATGGTGCTGCAGTGCACTCTACCCACACACACAGCTGTCACAAACCTGCAGTCTCCCTCCCCAGAGAGAGAGCTGGGTTCTTTATAGTTTTTTTAAATAATGTTGCTACTTGCATTGTGTGCCATGTGTTGAATATTGAGCCCATTAGTTGTCCCAGTCATCTGTAACGCCTATTCATCTTCAGGTCTGACATGCCATTAATGCTGCCATCTTGCCACTGGTCCACTATCACTTGTTAGCTTTGGAGTTCAGGCACCGAGTAATCCTGGCTTGCTTCACTCACTGAGGAAATGGAGAAGAGGAGGAGGACGTGAATGGACAAAATGGGACATAATGTACCTTTAATTATGAATCAATAACAAATGCAACTTAAAGAGCTATAAGATCTATAACTTAAAGGAGACTTTTCAGTGACAAAAAAGATGATTATTTTCATTCATTCATTTGTTCTATAAATCTGCATCACCCTCTATATCTCTCGTTTCATTTTCCCCGACTCTCAGTCTGAAGAAGGGTCTCGACCCGAAATGTCACCAATTCCTTTTCTCCAGAGATACTCCAGCTTTTTGTGTCCTTCTTCGGTTTAAATCAGCATCTGCAGTTCCTTCCTACAAGATAAATTTAATTTATGTTGCAGAATATGCAGATTTTGATTTTCATTTTGGCAAATTGCTAAAGAGTGGAGGGATACATTCAAAATAATTTATGATAGTAGGCCTTTATCCTGAGAGAACTGGAATATAAAGTGAAAAATTCAGATCTATAACTTCTGGTGCAACTGTCTAACATACAACATCTCTCTTGGGCACTGTGCTCATGGAAAGAGATCCAAAATGGTGTAGAATGGAAGTACTTGTGAAGCTATTTGTCCGGATGGGCAGAAGTTTGGAATGAGTCGACATACTTCCAATAGTTTAATCATTTAATAGGTGCAGGAGTAGGCTATTCAGCCCTTCGAGCTAGCACCGCCATTCAATGTGATCATGGCTGATCATCCACAATCAGTACCCCATTCCTGCCTTCTCGCCATATCCCTTGACTGCGCTATCTTTAAGAGCTCTATCTAACTCTCTCTTGAAAGCAACCAGAGAACTGGCCTCCACCGCCCTCTGAGTCAGAGAATTCCACAGACTCACAACTCTCTGTGTGAAAAAGTATTTCCTCATCTCCGTTCTAAATGGCTTACCCCTTATTCTTAAACTGTGGCCCCTGGTTCTGGACTCCCCCAACATCGGGAACATGTTTTCTTCCTCTAGCGTGTCCAAACCCTTAATTATATGTTTCAATAAGATTCCCTCTCATTCCTCTAAATTCCTGAGTATACAAGCCCAGCCGCTCCATTCTATCAACATATGACAGTCTCGCCATCCCGGGAATTAACCTTGTGAACCTACGCTGCACTCCCTCAATAGCAAGAATGTCCTTCCTCAAATTTGGAGACCAAAACTACACACAATACTCCAGGTGTGGTCTCACTAGGGCCCTGTACAATGGTAAAATGGATGAGTCTTTCTTTCACACAGCAAATTGTGGAACACTCTTCCCTAAAGGTTTCCAAAAGCTGGTGGTTAGCTGAATATTTCAAGACTGAAATTGATGGATGTTTATTACGTTGGGGATCTGGCCTTGTGGACTGTGTTAGGAATCCGAGGTTTAGGTTGGCCATGATCTGACTGAATAATAGAACTGTCAACAGTCTGAATGACCAACACTTTCTCTGTTTACTTCATTCCTTTATTGGAAATACTGGAAATTGAAAATACGATAGATAAAAGGTCATTTCATGTTAAAATACTTGTAAGAATTGCCACGGCCACACTGTCATCAGGTCATGTGGAAAGAGACAGCATGAAAGTAGGAAGTTGGGCTCAGGGACTCTCCAGGATTAAGCACCCATTTTTGCACTAATCCTACCCAAACCCATTTTATTCTTGGCGGCAGAATATTGCCGAAATGAGCATTAAAAGGGTGGTGGGATATGGAACAAGCTGCCAGAGGAGTTAGTTGCGGCAGGGACTATCCCAACATTTAAGAAGCAGTTAGACAGGTACATTGATAGGACAGGTTTGGAAGGATATGGACCAAATGCTGGCAGGTGGGACTAGTGTAGCTGGGACATGTTTGCCGGTGTGGGCAAGTTGGGCCAAAGGGCTTGTTTCCGCACTGTATGACTATGGCACAGCTGGTAGAACTGCTGTAGAGACGTGGGTTCGTTCCTGACCTCTGGTGTTGTCTGTGTGGAATTTGCATGTTCTCCCTGTGACCGCGTGGATATCCTCTGGTTTCCTCCCACATTCCACATTCCAATTGATTTGCAAGTCAATTGGCTTCTGTAAATTGCCCGTGGTGTGTAGGATGTGAATGTGAAAGTGGGATAGCATAGAAGTAAAGTGAACAGGTGATTGATAGTCAGCATGGGCTGAAAGGTCTGTGTCCCTGGATGAACATTCAATCAATTCTCCCTGCATTGTTGGGATGCAAAACTGGCTGTAAATTGATTAGGCAAAATATATTATGGAACTACCGGACCATACACCAGATTTATATTTATAGTCATTGTACGCCTATTAAAAATAATGTATGATAATATGCCATAATTTGTAATGTGTGGTGAGGCAATAGCACTTCCTACTGACATCACCTGGGAGAACGTCTGCTGAAAGTGGCTGTTAGGCAGCCTGGAACTGCGATATTGTGATGCTGACTGAGCAGTCAGTCATACTGATGGATTTTGACATACAGTCAGAAACCAAATGCGTCAATTTATTTCCTCTTAATTCATACAGAAGATTAGTTAAAGGTTGGAATATACACTAGGGATTGAATTAGAAAGTCAAATACCAAAATAAGCTTTAAAAATGTTCAGGACCATTATTAGCATCTCGGAGCATTCTGGGGATGTGCTGCTTGGGAGAATTCTCACCTATTTTGTGTGCAATCAAGCCATTCTTACAATATGCAGATGAGCACAAAAGTATTTTCTCCACCAGATTCTGGAGAAAATGTATGGGTGCAATCAGCCAAGATTTGGTGGTGTGATGGCATCATGGTATAATCACATGGGGATGGAGCTTTGAACACAGTTGGGTTGGGGATTGATGGCGGGAGTTGCTGTCAAAGTCGTCGTGCAGTAAAGGAGAAGGTTGGGAATATGATCGTTCTGGCGTCTCATAATTAGGCAGGGGATCATGTTAGACATGCACTCAGGTCAGGGTCATCGGGGTTAGTGTTGAGATCACCTTTGTGTGAAATATAATGCTCAGAGAGTGATCTTCCTTTTCCCCACTTTGTTTCCAAGTGCAACCGAACACCTGGGTGATGCAGTGATTCCAGTCCTTAGTGATCATGATGTGGTCTCCTGTACATTGGAGAAACATCAATCGGTAGACCATTTTGCAAAAAAATCAATTCAGTCTGCAAGGGTGACCCTAAGCTGTTTCCTGTCAATTTAATTCTCATCCTACATTAAAATCTGTCTTCAACTTCTTAATTTTTTCTCACTAATCCAAACTTCAGGTGAGGGAACACCATCGCACCATCAGTTATCGCATTATTATCGCCCTCAGAATTAAACAATTTTAGAAAACTAGCCTTTCTAGTTTGCATGAACAATCATCAGCCTGTACTATTAATTATGCCATTTTATTTTCACAGATACTATCTGGCATGTTGAATATTTCCAGTATTTTATGATTTTGTTTCAGATCTTGGATATCTGCAGTTTTTTGAGTTTTTGATATTACAATTGGGCAAAGTCATTACAGGTGCACAACCTTTTATCCGAAAGCCTTGGGACCAGACACTTCTCGGATTTCGGAATTTTTCGGATTTCCGAATGGAAGATTTTTAGCGTAGATTAGGTAGGTAGCGCGGGCGGCTTGAAAAGTCTGGAGCGGCTGCCTCCTCCCCGGAGACCGGGGAATCATTGCTTAAATGTTAGTCAGTTAGTTTGGAGGGATTTTATGTGGTGGGGGGGTGAAGGGGGAAACTTTAATTCTTAGTCCCCTACCTGGTCGGAGAGGCGGGGAGCGGGCAATGCCTTACCGGGTCGCCGTGCAGTAAGCTCCGGAGCGCTGTGGCCGCCGACTCCCAACATCGCGGAGCTGGGGCTGCGGGCGTCCGGCCGCGGGCGGCGCCGGTTGGAGCTCAGACCCCGGCAACTCTACCCCTGGCTGCGCGGCGCTCCAAATCCAGCGCCGCCCGCGGCCGAACGCCCGCAGCCCCAGCTCCACGATGTTGGTAGTCGGCGGCGTCGCAGCGCTGGGACACCAGCGGGGAGCGGGCAATGCCTTACCGGGTCGCTGTGCGGTAAGCTCCGGAGCGCTGTGGCCGCCGACACACAACATCGCGGAGCTGGGGCTGCGGGCGTCTGGCCGCGGGCCGCGCTGGATTTGGAGCGCCGCGCAGCCAGGGGTAGAGTTGCCGGGGTCGGAGCTACAACCGGCGCCGCCCGCGGCCGGACGCCCGCAGCCCCAGCTCCGCGATGTTGGGAGTCGGCGGCCACAGCACTCCGGAGCTTACTGCACGGCGACCCGGTAAGGCATTGCCCGCTCCCCGCCTCTCCGACCAGGTAGGGGACTAAGAATTAAAGTTTCCCCCTTCACCCCCCCCCCCTTCACATAAAAGCCCTCCAAACTAACTGACTAACATTTAAGCAATGATTTACAGATGTTTAAGTGTCTCCCCGGTCTCCGGGGAGGAGTCAGCCGCTACAGTAGTACAGACCTGGGTTGACCGTGGGTCGTTTCGGGTCAAGTTTGGCACCAAACGCGAGCTTTGGTGTGCAGACGACATCCTGGAAAAAATGTCCGGTTTTCGGAGCTTTTCGGTTTCCGGAACTCCGGATAAAAGGTTGTGCACCTGTAGCTGCTTAAATTCCAACCTCTTTTTATAATTTCCCTTGATTGTGGTAGAGTGGGAAGAATGCAGTGTTGCCAGTGAAGGAGCTGAATCATTGATATCAATTTTGGAATTTCAGTTTGGAAGTGCATATCCTTGAAAATCTGGAAAATGCTATTAATTTCATAGTACATTGATGACAAATAATGGCAATTTTGCAAATGTTATTATTGCACTATTCAGCCTAGGTATCTCTAGATGCTGCCGTCAGAATACCATGGTATGATTGAGTAACCTTGATCGAAAACACTTCCCTTGTGTTGAAATTATTCTATTCACTCACCTCTCCCCATTCTCTCTAACCTACAGTGTCCATAATGTTTGGGACAAAGACCCATTATTTATTTATTTGCTTCTGTACTCCATAATTTAAGATTTGTAATAGAAAAAAAATCACATGTGGTTAAAATGCATATGGCAGATTTTAATAAAGGCCATTTTTATACATTTGGTTTCACCATGTAGAAATTACAGCTGTGTTTATACATAGTTCCCCCCATAATAGGGCGCCATAATGTTTTGGACACAGTAATGTCATGTAAATGAAAGTCGTCATGTTTAGTATTTTGTTGCATATCCTTTGCATGCTATGACTGCTTGAAGTCTGCGATTCATGGACATCACCAGTTGCTGGGTGTCTTCTCTGGTGATGCTCTGCCAGGCCTGTTTTGCAGCCATCTTTAGCTTGTGCTTGTTTTGGGGGCTAGTCCCTTTCAGTTTTCTCTTCAGCATATAAAAGGCATGCTCAATTGGGTTCAGATCGGGTGATTGACTTAGCCTCTCAAGAATTGACCATTTTTTAACTTTGAAAAACTTCTTTGTTTGTTGCTTTAGCAGTACGTTTGGGATCATTGTCTTGCTGTAGAAAGAACCGTCGCCCAATGAGTTTTGAGGCATTTGTTTGAACTTGAGCAGATAAGATGTGTCTATACACTTCAGAATTCATTATGCTACTACCATCAGTTGTATCATCAATGAAAAGTGAGCCAGTACCTTCAGCGGCCATACATGCCCAGGCCATAACACCGCCGCCACCGTGTTTCACAGATGAGGTGGTATGCTTTGGATCATGGGCAGTTCCTTCTCTCCTCCATACTTTGCTCTTGTCATCACTCTAATATAAGTTAATCTTTGTCTCATCTGTCCGCAACCTTTTTCAAGAACTGTGGTTGCTCTTTTAAGTACTACTTGGCAAACTGTAACCCGGCCATCCTATTTTTGTGGCTAACCAGTGGTTTGCATCTTGCAGTGTAGCCTCTGTATTTCTGTTCATGAAGTCTTCCGCAGACAGTGGTCATTGCCAAATCCACACCTGACTCCTGAAGAGTGTTTATGATCTGACAGACATGTATTTGGGGTTTTTTCTTTATTATAGAGATAATTCTTCTGTCATCAACTGTGGAGGTCTTCCTTGGCCTGCCAGTCCCTTTGCGATTAGTAAGCTCACCAGTGCTCTCTTTCTTCTTAATAATGTTCCAAACAGTTGATTTTGGTAAGCCTAAGGTTTGGCTGATGTCTCTAAACAGGTTTATTCTTGTTTCTCAGTCTCATAATGGCTTCTTTGACTTTCATTGGCACAACTTTGGTCCTCATATTGATAAACAGCAATAAAAGTTTCCAAAGCTGATGGAAAGACTGGAGGAAAGACTAGGTGCTGAGAGCTCTCTTATACCTGCATTAAGGAGGCAATTAAACACACCTGAGCAATTACAAACGCCTGTGAAGCCATGTATCCCAAACATTATGGTGCCCATGAAATGGGGAGGACTATGTTTAAACACAGCTGTAATTTATTCATGGTGAAACCAAAATGTATAAAAATTCCCTTTAATAAAATCTGACAATGTACATTTTCCCCACATGTGATTTTTTCTATTACAAATCTCAAATTGTGCAGTACAGGGACAAATAAATAAATGATGGGTCTTTTGTCCCAAACATTATGGAGGGCACTGTATGTCTGCTTCAAGTAAGAGCTATCAAATGAGATCCATTTCCCATAGCCCTGTATGTTGTTTAGATAGTTAACTAATTTCTTTATGAAATGTACTATTAAATTGCTTTCACCACACTTTGAGGCAGTGATCTCCAAGTCTAATGATTGAAGGTTGCAAGTATAGCTGACCTCTTCTGCATCTCCACTCACTTTATCTTATTAATTGTAATTTTGCCTTCTACGACAGTGGTCCAAGCTTTGGAATTTTCTGAATAAGTTTCTCCATTCCTGAACCTCGATCCTGTGCTGTAAAATACGTCTGCAAATTTGCTGCTTTGAATTGTCAGTTTTGTTATTCAGCTGCCTTATAGGCTCCTTTTTTGCACATTGTCAATTCCCACATTTGATTTCCGTCAGCGCCTGATATGTGTCTTTACGTACTTTGTGTGTGGTATGCAAAAACAAAGAATTTCACTGTACCTTGGTACATGTAACAATAAAGTATCATTGAGCCTGGTGTACCAATAATAACCTCGTCCTCAACTCAAAGAAGACGAAGGAAATCATCGTAGACTTCAGGAAGACCAGAGGTGACAGACATACCCCCATCCACATAAACGGGACTGAGGTGGAGCGCGTCTCCAACTACAAATTCATCGGGGTACATATCTCAGAGGATCTGTCCTGGTCCGTCAATACCACCAAACTGATCAAAAAGGCGCAGCCAGCGCCTCTACTTTCTGAGGGGGCTCAAGAAAGTTCACCTGTCCCTCCAGATCCTGTCCAACTTCTACCGCTGTACCAATGAAAGCATCCTGACCACCTGCTTCACGGTATGGTACAGCAGCTGCACAACAGCTGACAGGAAGGCATTGCAACGGGTGGTGAAAACCGCTCAGCACATCATCGGTGCCCCGCTCCCTGCCATGGACGCCCTCCACCGCAAACGGTGTCTGAGACGGGCCGGGAAAATCATTAAGGACCCCTCTCACCCTAACCATGGACTATTTGTCCTCCTCCCATCAGGGAGGCGGTACAGGAGCCTCAGGTCTCGCACAAGCAGGCTGAGGAACAGCTTTTTCCATAATACCATTACCCTGCTGAACTCACAGGCCCAATGCTAGCTATCTTTATACTCTTTTCTCTGTATATATTTATTTGCCTATGTACTAGTTTAATTCATCCACATTGCACATATTGTTTTAACCAGTATTTTTACTACCTTGCACTCTGATTAGATGCTAAACTGCATTTCGTTGTACCTGTACTCGTATTTGTGCAATGACAATAAAGTTGAATCAAATCAAATCAAATATTGAATATAATCCTCTACCAACTCAAATTCTACTTCTGCCATTCCCAAACTTCTACTTTCCATTAATACAGGTTTCATAAAGACAACAACATTGTTTTTGTTGTGTATTCATCTTTTCCATAACATTCAGAATACTGTGTGCCATTTTTGGCTGTGTTTAAGGTGCAAGTAGGATGTCTTTAGATACGATGGTGATTCAAATAACCTCCATTTCATTTACTTTTGTTGTAGATAATTAGAAGTATCCAGTTGCAAAGCACTAATCATGAACCAAGGCTGTTTCCCCCACACGCAGATAATTCACCAACAGCCAGTTATTCTCTAAATTCTGACTTTAAATTGTGGCATGTAAATAAAAATAAGCATTGATATTGCACACATTGTATTCTTTGCAGGCCCTCTTTAATATGGTTGTAGAAATTCCACGTTGGAAAAATGCTAAAATGGAGGTGAGTGGTGAACTAGGCGCATTAAAAATATTGTTCTTGATTCAATAATGTGAAGCTATTAATAAATTATAAATTGTTGTTCATTTTGATAACTCAAAGAATCCTTGAGAAAATTGAACCAACAATGGTGTGGACCAGCAGAATCTCCCGACATCTGGTCTGGAAAGGGGGATGCTTTTAAAATGATAGTGATAGTGAGAGTTTAAGGTATGCATGTTCCTGTGAAAAGTAAGGCAGTAGGAATAAGGAACTCTGGATGATGAGAGAACGTGAGGTTCTGGTCAGGAAAAAGGAGACATGGGTCAGGTATTGATCAAGTGTATACCTGGAGGAGCTTCGGGGGGGAGGGGTTGAGGAGTATACTTAAGAAAATCCAAAAGGCAAAAAGGAATGTCCTGTTAGGTGTGGAAAGTGGAAATGAACATCAAAAGGATGGTTCATACACAACAATTAAATCTGGTCTACACTGTTCCTCAGAATACCACTTTTGCAAGCATAGGACTTTTCTCATTAATGTTTTTGAGTATCTAATGTCTATGTTAACATAGCTTTCATTAGATGATTCAAATGTCAGAAAAAAGTCTGCTTTAATATAGCGGACTTAAATGTCCCAGGATCGTCCAATCTCATATTCAATGATCTAGTCATTGCTCTAATAAAGATAAACTTAATTTGAGTACAGCAAAGTCCCACAAACAGTGACATGGGGATTTCTGTCTCAGCAATGAGAGGAAGAATCATAATTTTTTTTAAATAACTTTAGTTTCTCTCAAGAGGTTTATCCATTGTGCAGCTGTAACATTATGTTATATTTTCAGATTGCTACAAAAATGCCTCTGAACCCTATTAAACAAGATGTGCAAAAAGGCGAAGTACGTTTTGCAGCAAATATCTTTCCTTACAATGGCTATATTTGGAACTATGGAGCATTACCACAGGTGTAGCTTTTTAAACTTCTATTAAGATATTAACTTTCATTACTTATTTGATAATATTATCCTATATTGAAATTAAGGCAACTACTTTGATATGAGAATGGCTAAAGAAAAATAGATTGAGACAATTGGTTCATTCACCAGAGACAGATATTCATGAAGATATTTTATAAATTTGCCAGAGGTGTTTTCCCAGGAGGAAAAGATGCAACATCATTCATTAAGTACAGTAATGAAGTTAAAGATTATATCAAATTGAAGGAGATAGCATGCAATATTTTGAAGATTAATGACAGAAGATTGGAATTTTTTTTTAAACACCAAAGGATGACTGAAAACGTTCTAAAGTATGATGGAGAGAGTATACGTGTAAACAAATAATATAAAAATGAAGCAAGAACATTAGTATATGAATAGAAAGAAAATTATTCAGGAAAATATTTGTCCTTTGGAGGATTATACTTGGAACATAATAATGGGAAATACAGAAGTAGCAGATCATAAATAATTATTTTGGATAGGTCTTCACAATAGCAGATAATAAAATCCCAATAAATAGTAGAAAGGCCTATTTCCCAGCTACATAACTCTATGACTTTATTGCTACCACTTGTAATAAATGATCAACGAGTCAAAGGAAGGGAAAGACTATCCAATCTGTCTCATTGGGGGATAACTACCAGGGAAACTAATTGGTTAAAACTGGTTAAAGCCTCGGACCTGATGGCCTACATCCTAATGTCTTAAAGGAAATAGCTGCAGTGATAGGTTGGATCGGACACCTGGTTATATACCAAAATTCCCAATACTCTGGAGAATTTGCAGTAGATTGGATAACTGCAAATGTAATAACACTATTCAAGAAAGTAGGGAGACAGAAAGCAGAAAATAAATAACCTGCTTAGCATTATATTTTTCATTGGTAAAATGCTGGAATGCATTACTGCAGAGATCATAGAATGACATTTAAAAAATCATAAATCAAGAATCAACATAGATTGACGAAAGGCATTTCATGTTTGAAATTTTGTTGGAATCTTTGAGGATCTAACAAACAAATATAACAGAAAACTATTGCATGCAATGTACTTGGATTTTGAGAAGATATTTGATAAAACGGTACGTAAAATGGAACTGCAGAATATGAGTGCACAAGGCTGGGAGGGTGGCTAATTAGCACAGTTACAATAAATGAGCCATGGAAATCAATAAACTGGAGTATTGGGAGAAAAATGTTTCTAATTTATATTCATGACTTGGATGAAGGGATGGAAAGTTTTGAAGCCAATTTTTTAAAATATTCATGTTGACTTTTTTGAGTGTCAACAGCAAGGCCAACATTTATTGCCTATACAGTACTTAATTGCTCTTAAGAAAATGATGGACTACCTTTTTGAACTCTGCTGTCCCTCTGAGGCCACTCCAGAATTTGTATCCAGTAATATCTATCCATGTCAAGATGGTGTGCCACAAAGTGGGGAGGGACGGGGATGTGGTTGTGGGGATTTTGCAGGTGGTTGTTTGCATGCTGCTGCCTTGGCCTTCTTGGTTGATGTTGCCAATGGTGCAAAGATAAGTGGGTTAGCAAGATGTGAGGGGAACACAAAAAGCCTGCATCAGGATATAAGTTTAAGTGAGTGGGCAGGAGTTTAAAGAGAAAAAGTGTGTGATTTTCCACTAGAAAGAAGAATGTAAAAGCCAACTTTATTTAAAATTGAATAATGCAAAATTATGCAGTGCAATGCAATCAGGATGTCCTAATATAAAATATGGTATGATGGACGGTCCCTGTAAAAGATGGTATGATGGACAGCAGGTATGGAGTCCAGTTAGTATATCGCCCTTTGCTTGTGTTCTTAAATTGTAGATGCTTAGTGCATAAATCTTTGTGCTGTATGAGATAATTTCTATCGCTAAATGCCTTCCTTGCATCTGCGGTATGACGTGCCATGGTCATTGGAAGAGTGAGATTGTGCTTGATTTAAATCTTTAATAATCAAATCCCTCTTTTTGTCTCTGCAGACCTGGGAAGATCCCTGCCATAAAGATCCGAATACAAATTACTGTGGTGATAATGATCCAATTGATGTCTGTGACATCGGGTCAAAGGTTAGTTGTTCAAATACGTGATTACTTACAACCTGACTTGGTAATCACGCTGGGTGGATACTTTGAATGTTGTTATTCAGATTCATATTCAGATTAGTTTACTGTCGTGTATACCTGGGTCAATGGAATTTCGTTTTTGCATGAAGCTTGTACAGTAAACAGTGTACATGGTAATGATAAATACAGAAAACCCTCGTTATAACGGAGCATGGTGTGGGGGGGGGGGGGGGGGGGGAGTTGTAGGGGAGTATAGTGTCCTTTATTGCTGATTGTCCACTATAACCGAGTAAAGGGCCTGTCCCACTTACGTGTCCTTGGCACGCAAATTACGCGACCTCGTGGTCGCGTTGAGGTGCACGGGCATCGTATGGCCGCATGCGGCCGGTCGCACTTAGAAGCGCGGAGGGGTATGTAGTTGTGCGTGACATCACGTGGGGCTCTGAAATTTTTGTAGTGAACGAAATCTTCCCCGCCAACAGCCTGTCGCGGAACTGACGGCCAAAGTGGGACAGGCCCAAGACCCTGGCGCGATGCAACGTCTCACCTCTAACAGCAGCAGAAGCAGGCAAACGATCGCCGAACTCGGCCTGGGGCTCACGGCCGTTGCGGTCCGGATCCACCCCCACTTCTACTCCCAGAGTGGGGCCAAGAAAATTGAAGATAGACACAAAATGCTGGAGTAACTCAGCGGGACCGGCAGCACCTCTGGAGAGAAGCAACGGGTGACGTTTCGGGTCAAGACACTTCTTTTCAGACTGAAGAAGGTTCTTGACCGGAAACGTCACCCATTCTCTCCAGAGAAGCTGCCGGTCCCGCTGAGTTACTCCAGCTTTGTGTCCATCTTCAAATGACGTCACGCGCTCCAGACGGCTGTGCATACGCATGTAATCGCACCAGACCTTCGCGGGACCATCGCGGCTCAACGCGACCACGAGGTCGCGTAATTTGCGTGCTAAGGACACGTAAGTGGGACAGGCCCTTAAGGGATTACCGAGTAACAGAATTTAATTGCGCAGGTAGTAGAAACAAAGATCTGCAGTTGCTGGTTAATACACTAATGGGCCTGTCCCATTGTACGAGGTAATTCAAGAGCTCTCCCGAGTTTAAAAAAAAAATCAAACTCGTGGTAAGTACGTAGAATGTACGTAGCGGCTACGTCGGAGCTCGTGAATGTCTCATAGCGGCTCGTAATGCTAACGGCAGGTACTCGGGAAACGCGGTAACTCGTGACGTTTTTTCAGCACTGTGAAAAATGTCCACGAGAGCCCCGAGTACCTACGAACGACTATTACCGCAATTCTCCGAGTTCGAATCAGGGGAAACTCGGGAGAACTCTTGAATTACCTCGTACCGTGGGACAGGCCCTTAAAGGGCACAAGGTAGTAACTTAGCAGGTCAGGCAGCATCCCTGGAGAACTCGGATATGTGATGTTTCGGGTTGAGACCCTTCTTCAGACTCTCAGTCTTGAACTGGTCCTGGAATCCAGGTCTGCTGGCGGCCAGGAGAGAGGCGAGGATCGGCGGAGTCATTGGTCGCGGACTGCGGGTGTCCAGACTGCAGGTATGGGTTGGCGATTGCGGTAGGCTTGGCCTGGAAGCATTTGGGGAAGCGTCGACAGCCCGTCCTTGCGGTGAAGGCCGGTAGGACTGGTCTTTAAGCGGCTGGGGTGATGGTGCGGGTCAGCGGTAGTGGCAGTTGGGTGCATGGCGCGATCCAGTGATGCGTCTCAACTGAAACGTCACCTATCCATGCTCTACAGGGATGCTGCCTGACCTGCTGAGTCACTCCAGCACATTGTGTCTTTCATCATTATACAAGTGTTATATTTCTTTGCCTCTGCAGTGTAACTAGCAGTTTATGTTTTTAAAGAGACAGTGGTGTCAGATTATTGTGGGTATGCTCTGTCCACGAAACCAAAATCCATTATAAAGAGGTCAGTAGTAATGAGAGTTTACTGTACAACTGATGATGTAATTTATAATAAATTAATCTAAAGCAGTACAAAAAAAATTAAAGGGCAAGAACAGGATAATGAATGAAGAAGAGTTGAGAGTAAGAGTAAGGGGAAGGGGATGAGAAAGAGGTGACTGGTTCAGCAGTCTGATAGCTGTGGGGAGGAGCTATTTTTATGTGTGGTCGACTGAGCTTTCAAGCTCGTGTATCTTCTCCCAGAAGGTAGAAGAGAAAAAAGAGAATTGCTAGGATTACAGGAATCTTTGACGATATTGATTGAAAGATATAGTATGGAAACAGGCCTTTCGGCACATTGAGTCTATGCCAACCTGTTCACACTAGTTCTATGTTATCCCACTTTCGCTAAACACGGGGAAATTTACTGAGGCCAATCAACCTGCATGTCATTGGGATTTGGGAGGAAACTGCAGCGCCTGGTTCCTTTTCACTTTTTGTGATAAATCTGACAATCAAATCTAGACGGAGACACAGGAACTGCAGATGCTGGTTTACAAAAAAAAAGACACAAAGTGCTGGAGTAACTCAGCGGGTCAGGCTGCATCTCTGGAGAACATGGATAGGCAGCGTTCCGGATCGGGACCCTTCAGTCTTGACATGGTTTTGAACATACCTTTCACAGCTGATTATTTGGATAATTTATAATGAGTTTAGGAACCGAACCAGGAGCTCTGTATTTAGCTGCTGACTGCATCTCAATTCCTGATGTGCTTTTCATTAACCATGGATTGGGATAGATCCTGACATAATCTATTAACTACCCAAATGAGTTACAAGCGCTTAGATAAGCAAATGGAACCAATGATACCCTGAAGATTAAAGCAGTCATATGCTTACATATCAATTCTCAGAATGTTTAGAATAGCATTAAGTTTTTATTCATTTCTAGTGCAAATGTGATGATTTACTTTTGTATATTTCACTTGTATTTCTAGGTGTGTTCTCATGGTGATGTAATTCAGGTAAAAGTGCTGGGAGCTTTGGCTCTTATTGATGAAGGGGAAATGGACTGGAAAATTATTGCTATTAACCAGGAGGACCCAGACGCACAGATATTTAATGGCAAGTTCAACTAGTCTATAATGTTTATTAACTTGCAATAACTGTAACAACTGGAGACAATCTTCTTATTGAGGTACGGTTTTTAGGTGACTTCAGGATGATGAGCCTGAGAATGGAAATTTGGAAGAACTAACACTTCTGAGGCAGTTCTAACCTGGAAGCCAAACTAGACATCTTTCCAAAACTGATTGTAATTTGATGATTAACCACTCACCCAGCTGGGGAGGTGTGTCTGTCATTGAGGGATAATGTTTCAAAGTTCAGCTACAGTTAACCCAAGGGCAATATTGATAGTGTTGTCCTTGTTTGTAGAACCTAAAAAGAAGCTTAGCTGCAGACACTAAGAACTGCAGATGCTGGTTTACAAAAAAATATATAATTGCTGGAGTAACCTCGTGGGTCAGGAAGCATCTTTGGAGAACACAAATAGATGATGTTTCAGATGGGCACCTTCTTCAGTCAGGAAGAGCAGCAGGAATCACAGGACGGGAGCAGTGAGAGAGGATCTCACAGAACTCCCCTCGGAGAGAAGGGAACTTCAAAGTAGGCATACTCTGAGGAGATTTTGCAGTGGAGCAGTAAAATGTTGACACAAGGAACTGCAGGTGCTGGTTTGCAAAAAAAAGACAAAAAGTAAGGAGGAACTCAGCTGATCAGGCAGCATCTCAGGAGAACATGAATAAGTGACATTTCAGATTGGGACCCTTCTTCAGACTGGAGAAGCTCAACTACACATACTTGGCATTATTATTTTCCATTATCATGTATCTAATATCTCAGAACCTGCTTGTGCATAGCTTCCACATGAAACTACACAATTAATGTTTGGAAGTACAAGGAAGAGACAAGATACAGTCCATTATTTTCAAATGTGATTGTTTTCTCAAAAACGAAGCATGTCCCTGGGTTCAAGAACTTGTGAACATGGCAAATACGCCTTCCTGGGGCCCAACTATGGTTGTGCCACCAAGAAAAGTCTACAGTCATCAGTATCAGAATCAAACATATTGAACAAATTTCAATTAAATTATTGTCAGGGAAAGAACAAGGTTACCTGGCTTCAGACCTTTCAGTTAGCATCAGCTCACAGCATAGCTGGGGATAATTATCAAGGTTCATTCTCCCAGAAGTCAGTTTCTCAAATATATTAGATAAAATCATGAATTTCCAATTGCACCAGCAAAAGCCGCTCTAACGATAAGAGACAGAAAATGTTTTGAGTTGAAAGTTAAAAGGCCGGGCAAGTTTAATTCAAGTCTGACAAAAGAGGTTATGCCCAGAAAGTTAAACTGCTGTTCCCTTCTCCAGATGTGAACAGACCTATAGATTATTTAGTTCCTCTATGTAATTTTATCTCAGATGAGGTGTTTCAGCAATTTTTAAAAATATTTCACTTATCCGGCCATCTGGGATAGACCTGATTAAGTCATTTAAAAATCTCCCGTTGTAATGTTTACCACAAGACAGGAATGTGCACATACATAGAGATAACCTATAATCAGTAAACCATTTATACTACTCAACTGCCAGTTTTCCTTGAGGAACTGACTAGCAGAAGATCATAGAGTCATTACAGCAGTGAAATGGGCCTTTTGGCCCAACATGTCCTCCAACCGGTGGGCACCCATCCATAATCCCAACTTCCAGCACCTGTCCCATAGTGTTCAATGGTTTGGCGATTCAAGAGCACATCTTGACGCTTCTTAAATACTGTTAGCAATTTTGCTTCCGCCCCTCATTCTGCTAGTACATTTCAGGCACTCACCATTCTCTGGGTGAAAATAAATCCTCTTGTGTCCCCTTGAAATTTCTTAAAACCCTTCCTCTAAATCTGTCATCTTCGTTTTTCTGGTATGGGGAAAACATTATAAGTAAAGGGAAATGACTTCTTAATCACGTTATCTATCTGTGTAAACCACATCTACTGTGCTGCCCTCACCAATGCACTTTGTTACCTCCTCAAAAAGATCATTAAAATTGGTCAGATAGTGGCAGTTTAGATTAAGCCTATCTGATCAGTCCCCAGTCTTTCAAAGTGATCAGAATCAGAATTATTTCCAATAACATTCCTACAACTAATGTTAGGCTCACAGGTTTGTAATTACCAGGCTTTTTCCTGCTACCTTTCTTGAAAATGGGGACCATATTTGCAACCCTCCAATCATCAGGTACCTCTTTTATAGAGATCGAATATTTTAAAATCTCCACCAGAGCACTTGCAATCTCTTCCATTGTGGTGCGGCCTTTCATAAGAACGGCCCGGAGCTTCAAGATGCGGGCGCGGCGCAGACTTACCATCGCGGAGCTGCGATCCTTTGCCGAGGATCGCTGTGGAAGTGCTCCGACTGGGGGGCCTGTGGACTTTAACACCGTGAAGCCTTGGTCTCCGGTAAGAAGAGGCCGACTCGGGAGCTCCATGCCACGGAGTGTTCCGATCCATCCCGATGCCGGAGTTTCGTTCATCCCGACAAGAGGGCTTGGACATCGGAACGTCGGCAGCTGACGACTGCAGAGGGCTCAGCCCCGACCACGGGTGAACAAAGGAGGAAGATGGCTGAATTTTATTGCCATCCATCACAGTGAGGAATGTTGATGTGGTGGCTGTTTATGTTAAATTGTATTGTGTTCTTTTTACTTGTATGGCTGTGGTAACTAAAATATCACTGTACCTTAATTGGTGCATGTGACAATAAATGTGAACTTGAACTTGAATACAGTTCCTTCAGAAAGTAAATGTAACTGTGGCATTAAATCATTCAGCCACAGGGAATGAACATGTGAATGATCAGTAGGATGTAGACAAGTGTAAAATGTTTTTTGTATTGCTTTCCATATGTTGTAGTGTGCCGATACTTGGCGACTATGGGTAGCATTCACAAACTCTTCACATTTCTGTGTGTGTCTCATTTGTATCCATTGTGAGCTGCACAAAGAAGTCTGTATAACTACTGGGTGAATGTCACACAAGTGTTGTGAACTACACATGGTTATTGTGTATTCAGCTGCCACCAGCCACAGCTGGTCTTCAAAGCCTGCACTGTCTGCCTGATTTTCGGTTTAATTGAAGCTATGGCTGATGATGGAACTGACTGAATTGAAGGCAATATTTAATCTGGACATGTCTGCAGTTTTATGCTAGTGGGCTGTAACATACATTTATCACAATGGAGATGCATTATGAATAACAAAAGCAGTGAAGAACAATTACATTGTTCTTTTCATGTGATACAAATGTAAGCCATTCAGGCTATAAAACCTATTTCACCATTGATTAACATCATGACTAATTTGATTATTTTCTCCGTTTTCTGTTCCTATCTATCTGCTATAACCTTTCACCCTCTCGCTTACCAAGAATCTATATACCTACGCCTTTAAATATTTGAAGTCTTTGAATCCACCAAATTTTGAGAGAGTTACAAAGACTTGTGACCCTCGGCAATGAGAAACCATACAATACAATACCATTTATTGTCATTTGAGCCTCAGTGAGGCTCAAACGAAATTCCGTTTCCACAGCTATACAAACAAAGACAATTTCCTACAGACATACACACAATTTAATTCACACAAACATCCATCACAGTGAACCCACTGTGATGGAAGGCAAAGTCTTTTCTCTCCCCTGTTCATGTAACCATCTCCATGTCTCTGTCTTAAATAGGTGGCTCTTATTTTTGTGCAGGCACTTTCAGGACGTCCTAAATACTTTAAGACTGGTTTGTAATTTTGGAGTGTAATTACTTATCTGGTAAACAAAATCAATGGTTGAATAATGCTAAGCAAGGTCCCATAAATACCAAATAGGTAACATAGGATTGTTTTTAGTTCTTGGTTAAGTATTAGCCGGTGGATAGGAAAAGGCCCATGCTCTTCATCAAATAATGCCACTGGCCTGAATGAACTTAGTTGAACTGATTCAATTTTAAGGTGTAAAATCTTGCAAATATTTTTAAATATTTGTAACCATGTGCCATATTCCATGTAAGTACTGTAGATAGCAATAATTTGCATAGTTTTGCACCATCTTTTGGTTCATATGATGTAAGTTGAGATATATGCTCCCTGCATAGATGTTGCCTGACCTGCTGAGTTCCTCTTGGACTTGCTCAAGATTCCAGCATCTGCAGCTTCTTGTGTCTCTGTTATTTTACAATTTATTATTCTCCATCTCATTGTTTATGCCACTTCGAGCTTTATGCTATCTGCAAATTTGGTAATGTTATGCAGCAAATGGAAGGAATGCAGAGGATCTTGTGGTTCGAGTACTTGAGTTAAAGGGAGAGATTGTGCTTATTCTCTGTGGAGCAAAGGAGACTGTGGGGTGGCCAGATAGATAATATAATGTATATAATATGTGCATGTGAGGGTAGATCAATTTTTTTTCACATGGTAGGAGTATCAAAACCTTGAGGACATATGTTTAAGGTGAGAAGATGCAGTTTTGCAAGGGATCTGAGGAGGGAGATTTCTAACACAGAGTGGTTGATGATTCTGCCTGAGGAGGTGTAGGAGTCAGATACACTCATTATGTTTTTAAAATATTTTGAGAGGCATTAGAATAGGCATAAAAATATATCCTACATCAGGCAAATGGAATTAGTGGGGATGTGCAAAAATATCCGCACAATGTTGAGTGCCGAAATGCTTGTTGCTAAGCCATCGACTTCTTATATTGAAAAAATCATTGACCACTGGGGAACACCCCTGTCTTTCCACAAGTCTGTAAAAACAATCACTTTATCTTCTGTCTGCTATGTGTTTTTAAGACAGTTTCCTATGCATGCTCTTCTGACCCTTAAATTCCTTAGGGTCTCACCATCGTTAACCAGATTTAGGGGGTGGGCCTTCTGTAACTGGATTTCTGTCAATGAAAAAAACAATCAGATTACTCAAACACGAATGTGTGCTGGCTTTCTTGTCTATTCAGAATTCTAAAAGTAACTGCTATTTTTTTTCTGATCGTTGATTCTAAAACCTTCCCCACCAGAGGTTAAGCATATTCGATTGTGATACCTGACATGTTCTTAAACCTCTTTGAACAAGGGTATTACATTTGTCATTTTCCAGTCCTCTGGCACTTCCCGTATTTAGGGAAGATTATTGCAAGCCCTTCGGCAACCTGGATACATCCCGTCCGTGCTTTGTTTACTTTAAGGATCACCACTAATTAGCAGATAGAGAGTAAAACCCAAGGTCCATAATCTAGTATATCCATCCATTCTCATTTCACATGGACTCCCCCACCTGCAAGCTTGCATCTGAATTCGCCTTTTTACTGGACAACTTCTCTCTCACTCAGCACGTCACCTTTCCCACCCATGACAAAGGTCACATCCTTGACCTGGTCTGCTCCACAAATCAACCGGTACTCGACCTCCATCCTTGCCTCTTCCCCCTCTCTGATCATAAGCTTATACGGTTCACCATCCCTTCTCCGACACCTCGCCCCCGCTTCCTCCGAGAAATCACCTTCCGTAATCTAAAATCCATTGATTCCCACCATCTCTCTGACCTGCTCTCCACCACTCTCCCCCAGGACTCAACCCCCATCTCACCTGATGATCTCACAAACCATCTCAACTCCACCTTGTCTACCTCCCTCAACACTCTGGCCCCCCTCAAAACAAGAACCGTAACTTTCAACACATCCTCACCCTGGTACACACCTGCACTTCGTAAACTGAAACAGACTGGTCGCCAACTCGAACGACTTATAAATAAATCATCTCTCACAGTCCACCTTGAAGCTTACAAACTCCACCTCACTGACTGCAAAGATGCCCTCATTGCTGCAAAATCTGCCTACCTCTCCTCCATATTCACCGATCCCTGCCTAAACCACAGAACCCTCTTCTCCACAGTGGGCAACCTCCTCAAGCCTCGAGCCAACACTCTCCCTACCTCTACTCCGGATCTCTGCAACTCATTCCTCCACTTTTTCGCTGATAAAATCAGCACCATCTATCAATCTTTATCCCCTGTACCCGACTCCCCAGCATCTACTCCACCACCTACTAAGGCCCCTCCTTTCAACATCTCCATTGACCTCCTTACCCCTCCTCCACACTGCTTCCTCTCCCAGTTTGACCTGGTCACCCCTATTGAAATCTCCAAACTCATCAGCTCTTCCAAACCCACTACCTGCTCCCTCGACCCTCTCCCCACTCCCCTGTTGAAGTCCTGCCTCCCCGTTCTCTGCCCCTACCTCACTAATCTCTTCAACTCCTCATTGTCCCAAGGAATTGTCCCCTCCGCTTTCAAAACTGCTGCCGTTACACCAATCTTAAAGAAACCTGGTCTTGATCCCTCCTCTCTCATTAACTACCGCCCAATCTCAAACCTCCCCTTTCTTTCAAAAACCCTGGAGCGTATCGTTGCGTCGCAACTTCATTCCCACCTCCTTGCGTATAACCTACTTGAACCCCTCCAATCTGGCTTTCGCCCCCTCCATAGCACAGAAACTGCTCTCCTCAAAGTCCTCAACGACCTCCTCACCTCTGCTGACACTGGTTCCCTCAACATCCTCATCCTCCTCGACCTGAGCGCAGCCTTCGATACAGTGACCATAACATCCTGCTCACCAGACTCAAAGACCTCGGCATTGAAGGCTCTGCACTCAGCTGGCTCCGTTCCTACCTTTCAAACAGATCCCACTTCATCTCTCTCCACAACCACACCTCTGCTACAGCCGCAGTCACTCAAGGCGTTCCCCAAGGCTCCGTACTCGGCCCCCTCCTCTTCATCATCTACATCCTCCCCCTTGGTCAGATACTCCGCCACTTCAATCTGGACTTCCACTGTTACGCTGATGACACCCAGATTTACCTTGGCACCAAATCCCCCCACAACCCCCCCCCCCCCCCTCTCCCATATCAACACCTGTTTGTCAGCTATAAAAACCTGGATGCAACATAATTTCCTCAAACTCAACAGCGATAAGACAGAATTCCTCCTCATAGGCTCCAAAGCCACACTCAGCAAAATCAATAACCCCACTCTCACCATCGACGACACCACTGTCTCCCCATCTCCCCAGGCCCGCAACCTTGGCGTGATCTTTGATTCCACCCTCTCCCTTGAGCCTCACACCCGCCATGTCATTAAAACCTCCTTCTTTCATCTCTGCAACATCGCCAAACTCAGACCCTCTCTCACACCGCCTGCTGCTGAAAGACTCATCCATGCCTTCATCTCCTCCCGACTGGACTATTGCAACTCACTTCTCCTTGGCATCAGCTCCACCTACATCAACCGACTCCAACTGGTCCAGAACGCAGCCGCCCGACTCATCACCCACACCAAATCCTGGCATCACATCACTCCAGTCCTCAAAAAACTTCACTGGCTTCCCATCTCCCACCGGATCACCTACAAAATCCTGGTCCTCACCTACAAAGCCCTCCACCATCTGGCCCCCCCATATCTCACTGACCTCCTCTCCCCCTACCAACCCTCACGGTCCCTCAGATCCACATCAGCCGGTCTCCTCTCCATCCACAAGTCCAACCTCCGCAGTTTTGGGGACAGAGCCTTCTCCAGGGCAGCTCCCAAGCTCTGGAACTCCCTCCCCCAACTGATCCGCAATTCCGTGTCCCTCACCATCTTCCAGTCCCGCCTCAAGACCCATCTCTTCACCTCTGCCTATCCTTAGCCCCACGTCCCCGTCCCTTTTCACCTGTGCATTAATTGCCTCATACTGTGTTTTGTATTGAATTCTGTCTTTACTTTGTGTACTAGTCATGTCTCTACTATTTATTTCATTCCCCTTACATGTTTTTCCTCTACATGCTCAATTTTTGTAAGGTGTCCTTGAGACTCTTGCAAGGCGCCCATAAATAAAATGTATTATTATTATTATTATTATATTCAATACTCTGACTGATGAAGGCCAAAGTGCCTAAAGCCTTTTCGACCACCTTATCTATCTGCGACTCAACCTTCATGGAACCATGCACTTCTAGATCCCTCTGCTCGACAACGCTACCCAGAGGCCTACCATTTACTGTGTAGGTCCTGCCCTTGTTCGACGTCCCAAAATGTAACACGTCACACTTCTCTGTATTAAATTCCATCAACCATTCCTCCGCCCACCTGGCCAATCTTTAATTTATTGTTTCAGCTAATTTTATTGTTATTGCTTGTGGAAACATTTTTTACTGATGAATTTAACTCTTCATTTACAACCCACAGACATTGATGATGTCAGGAGGTACAAACCAGGCTACTTGGAGGCCACAGTTAATTGGTTTAGATTGTACAAGGTTCCTGATGGAAAACCAGAAAACCAGTTGGGTTTCAATGGAGAATTCAAAGACCGGGTATATTTTGCATTGAATATTTTTGAATTAAACCTTCCATTATTTGGGTGATTCATTTTGTAGAGTTAGTGGGAGCAAACATTACTGAAGGGGCAGTAGTGGAGCTAACAATTGATCTTTAAATCTTGATTTTTGTCTATAATTTCTTTTACATAAAATAATAAAGTTTTCTATTGACTTTCTTAAACCCTCAGAAGAGAAACAGAACAGAATGAATGCAACATTTCAGGTTTCTGATTTGGTCATTAGCTGCATTGAAGTACCATTGCTATAATTCCAACACTGGTAAGTGTTGTTGAGCAGAGAGATCTAAAAGTACAAAGATAGTTCCCTGAAGGTGGCATCACAGGTAGATAGTGTAGTGAAGAAGGCATTTGGCACATGTGCAAAATATATGGGAATATTGCCAGGACCTGAAGCAAAAGAGCTTGGCCAGGCTAGGACTTTATTCCTAGCAATCTTTTCACACAGAGGGTGGTGGGTATATGGAACAACTATTTGTATAGAGGAAGTAGTTGAGTTAGGTATAACGTAAACATATAAAACTAATTTGAACAGGTACATGGAAAGCAAAGTTTTAGAGGGATATTGGCCAAACACAGCTAAATGAGACTAATTTAGATGGCACATCTTGGTTATCATGGACGAGTTGGGCTGAAGTGCCTGGTACCGTGCTGTATAACTATTTAATATGCAACAAATCTCAGTTTTTTTCATCAGTATTACTTCAATTCGCGTGAACATTAGATAAGGCAAAGAGTAGGCTGGCTTAGTCAGCTTCTTCATTCCACTGTAATGTGAAACATACAGAGCACTGGCAGCAATCAACATTGTTCTATTAAATTGGTCAATGTATCCATTTAATTATTTAATAAGGCACATGCAACATTGTCTAATATCAATGGATTTATAGAGAATAATCTTTTGGCATCCAGTGCAAACACTTGTTTTTTCAAACTTGTTGCAGAAATGTGTTACCCGACTGACAGTGTAATCCTTTTTTGAAAAGCAGGAAACCCACCCTGTTTTTGTCTAAACTGACTCATGATTTACCTCCCACTCCTCTCCACACCCCACCAACACCCTTGTTCCACTTCATCAGGAGTGGAATCTACTAGCCCAACTTGATGGTGATTCATCCTCAGTATTAAGATTATTGTACTAGCAGATGAACTTGGTCAGCAAGAGGCTACTGAAAGGCCAAATTGTCAACTTCCTAGAGTTGGGGAAATAATGTTGCTTTTGGATTTTTATTTTTTACCAGCCTTAAACAATTTTACTGTTATATTCGGTGGCACAGTGGTAGAGTTTCTCCCTTACAATGCCAGAAACCCAGGTTTGATTCTGACTATGGGTGCTGTTTGTACGGAGTTTGTAATTTCTCCTTGTGACTGTGTGGGTTTTCTCCAGGTGCTCTGGTTTCCTCCCACATTCGAAAGACATGGAGTTTTATATTTTAATTGGCTTCTGTAGTAAATTGTCCCCAGTGTACAGGATAGAACTAGTGTACGGGTGATTGTTGGTCGGTTTGGACTCGGTGGGCCAAAGGGCCTGTTTCTACGCTGTACCTCTAAATTAAACTAACCTAAATTAAACTGTTCATAATCATACAGATTCATAGACATAATGTGTGTATTTTGTTGTAGGAATTTGCACTTGGAGTCATTATGTCTACACATCAATATTGGTGTTCGTTAATCTACAACAAGACTGAAGGAGGTGATATTAATTGGTGAGGTTTGGTTTGTTTAACGGAAATTGTTTGGGTTATAAATTAGTTAAATGTTAAAGAGATCTTTAATAAAGGTTGTGACAATATTTGCAATATTCCTATCTGGTCACAGCAAAGGGAGTAAACCTGCTGATCACTCTTCAGTCAGAAATACCAATTATTGACATGCAGAATTATCTTTAATTTCTCCAAGGAAGGGGTGGGAAAGTTGAGCTTGATAGCACATGACATTGAGACAAGTAGCATTGCTGTTTTGTTAGGGCAAGTTTGATAAGTTCACAAGGGAGGCATAGAGTCATAGAATTATGCAGCACGGAAACGTCCTTTGGCTCAACTCGACCATTCTGACCATGTTGTTCTACCTGAGCTCTTAAACTTTCCTATTTATGTACCTATCTAAATATTTTTTAAACATTGTAATTGTGCTCATCTCTACATCCTCCTCTGGCAGCTCATTTCATATACCCAGAGGGTCTGTTTGAAAAAGCTGCCCCTTAGACCTCTTAAATCTTTGTCATCTCACCTTAAGCCTATACCCACTAGTTTTAGACTCCATTACCCTGGGGAAAAGACTGACCATTCACCCTATCATTGCACCTCATGATTTTATATACCTTTGTATAGTCACCTCTCAATCTTCTCTCCCTGGAAGAAAGATCCAGCCTCTGCTCAAGCCTAACAGTTCTCAGAGATTCTCATGGATATTTTCTGCATTCTTTCCAGTTTAATGCCACCCTTCCAATATGTTAGAGGGATTAGGTGAAATAAAGAATGGATGGAACTGCTGTGGACTATATAGGTCACGTTAGGGCAAATGTTTTTTTTTCTGTTATTTTCGTGTCATAACTCCCAGCTTATTTGTTTTTCCTTATTTTAAGATTTAATTTTCTACAATAGTGTAATTTAAAATTCCTTCATTTTGATTTAAATTTGAGCATTAGAAATTTGCATCAGGGAGATGAGAATTGTTCATTTATTCTGAGCTCTGCAGAACCTTGGAAAATGAATCCACATGTAATCTTTTCTACTTCTCATAGCTGTTTTAAATTGAAACTACTTGCATGTATTGACTTTTGTAATCATTTGTTTTTTACTCCAGCAAAAATGTGTCAATTAGAGACAGTCCTTTCTACTGTAGTCATGAAGAAGCAAAATCACTTGTGCTTTCAGTAAGTAGTTTCTATTTGCTAACACCGTATAAATTATACCTGTGATGATAATTATTTTTTCATGAATAATAGGGAACTAAATTTCCCGGTTGTCCAGTAAATTGAATTATTAAGTGTTGGAGGTTGAAGGGGTGACCTGATAGAAGTATTTAAAATTATGAGAGGCATAGAGAGGTAGATAGATTTTTTTATCCCAATGATGGAAAAGTTAAATATTGGAGGGCATAGCTTTGAGGTAACAGCAAAATTTGAAAGGAGATGACATGGCTATTTTTTGCCTTTAACACACTGCTACAGGAGGTGGAAAAAGAAGATATAATAGCATCATATAAGAGGCACATGAACAAACAAGGAATGGAGGGATTTTGATCATGCACAGATAGATGTATTGTTTAAATTGTTATCCACACAGACATTTGTTATATGTGAATTTTGTCCGAACAGTCTTTGACCCATAGCACTGTGGCCGGTAGCGCTATATTTAGAACTCATAGCGCTGCAGCTGACAGTGCTTTGTTTCCAAAAGGGGGGCTTGCTTGGATGCAGCCCCCTGTCATTGGGTGCAGTTTGAATTTGGGAGCAGCGCTATTGGCCGGGCCTAACGGCGGTTATTTCAACGACTTATTTCTTACCTATATAAAGGCAGTTGCCGGTAGGCCATAAGTTACTTCATGTACGAGGGGTTCACCGACGTGCTGAGACGCGATCAGCTCTACGGATGGAGGCAGAGAGAGAGAGAGAGAGAGAGAGATGTGCTGCTTTAAAACAGACCCTGCGCATGCCAAGACAAGAATTGTTTTTGTACTAAACAGACGAGTGAACATTTTTCTAGTCAGATCCTGGAACCTGTTCCCTTGTATGCCAAAAGGTCTGTTCCTGTGCTTACTGTTTTACAAGTCAGCTGAATTTTGCAAGTTCTTGATTGAACCATGCTATGGAAAGAAACACTAGAGTATTAGTAATATCAAGGGTGACACATTGTGAGGATTCTAGAGATGCACCATAGAAAGTATTCTGAAATAATGCATCTCAATCTAGTAAGGCAACTGTTCTCTCTTGACCATCTGAATCTGCAGAGAATGGTGAACACTGCCATCACAGGCTTGTCACTTCCTTCCACCCAGTCCATGGTCACAGTGTGTTGTATCAGGAAGGCTGGAGGTATTGTCAAGGATACCTGTCACCTTGGTCATTCCATTTTCTCTCTTTTACTTTGTGGGAGAAAGTACAGAAGCTTGAAATCTTGAATATCCATACTTTAAGAACAGTTTCTTCCCCACTGCTATCGATTCCGAAACAAATCACCTCTTTCACAGCACATTCCTGGAGGTGTTGCCACGTACTCTCATTCTTAATTCTACCTTATACAGTTATTCCCTCATTGTACTTTAATATTCTTTGCACTACCATAACGCACCATCCTTCTGTTTTGCACCAGCTGTTATTTATTATACTATTATGTACACTGTTTACTGTGTGAGCTTCATGTGAGTAAGGTATTTCAGTGCACCCTAGTGTACCTGACACCAAGATGATCTCATCTAATCTAACCTCCACCAGCAGTACAGGGATCTGGGAAGTCAAAACCTACTTGTGGGGAAGATTTAGATGGAAGTAGCTGCAGTGAAAGTCAGGCCAGTGAATTGCTGCGCTATAGTCCGTGGAACATATGTTTTGGTAGAATCTCAAAGTTTACTAATGCAGGGAGCATGGGTACCATTCAAATGGAAAGTCATACAGTTTGAAAGAGTCATACCCATTTGAAAGAGTTGTGTGTTTTCTATTGCACTAACATCATAAATCACGTCATGACCAGAGTGTGAAGAAGCACTGAAACAGGCACTTCGGTCCACTACATCTGTGCCAAGCTTTGAATGGTCACAAATAAAAAGTTGCAGGTGGGAGCAGAATGCTTAACAAAGGCCAGTCTGTGAGAGAAAGAAATGGAAGACGTACAAAGCAACTTTGCAAAACAGGATTAGAATATAGAAGTAAATATTTCATTTTATCCATCTATACAAACTAAATCGGGTAATTAATTAAAAATTTGAAAGATATAAACATAAATTTAATGAAATGATCTGGTGGCAGTCCTGTGGTTAAGATGCTGTACAAATAATCCTGAGAATTGAATTCAAATCCCACCACGATACCGAGCCAGCTCAAGCACAGTACTCAGCTACAAACTAAGAGCCCAACTGGGCAAGTAAACATAGAAGTGTAATGATCATTGGTACACAAAATTGCTGGGGAAACTCAGCAGGTGCAGCAGCATCTATGGAGCGAAGGAAATAGGCGATGTTTCGGGCCGAAACCCTTCTTCAGACTCGGCGACGTTTCGGGCCGAAACCCTTCTTCAGACTGTTTGTTCATTGTTTGTTTTACAGGCACCGGAATATGTTAAACCAAGCCCTATACCAGAGGAAGGTATGATCTCATCAAGTGTTGAATTTACCGTATAAGCAAATGTAAACACCTTTGGAGCAGACAGCTGACTCTTTTGTTCAACAAAGGGCACATTATGGCTTGAGCATGTTTGAAACAGGACATAGTGAATGAAGTGATATAGGGTTAGTGTTCAAAGTGGCTCTGAGGTAACAGAACAGCCATGATCCCATTGAAGGTAGAGCAGACATGAAGGACCATATGCCTTCCCTTGTTTCTAGCTCTTACATCCGTGTGATAGAGAGTAAGCAGTAATCTATTTCAATTGGTAAATCGGGTGCAAGTACTTAGTTTAATTTAACGATACAGCGTGGAAAAAGGCCCTTCGGCCCACCGAGTCCGCACCAACCAACAAGCCTCATTTACTAGCACTATCCTACACACTAGGGACAATTTACAATCTTTACTGAAGCCAATTAACCTAGAAGCCTTTGGAGTGAAACTGGAGGACCCGGGGAAGACTCACAAGGTCACGGGGAGAATGTACTGACTTAGTATAGCAATGTTACAAAATTTTGAGATTTTAAAAATCAAGTCTGCAATTTATCCCATCAGATAAAGCAGAAAAAGAAGTTTAATTTGACACCTAATTCACTTTCATATCTTCAGTATTAAAAAAGGTATGGCCATTTTCATACTCGGAAATTAGCATCTTGTTCCCTATTGCTTTTCCATTGACTTAACATAAAAGCTGTGATCGAAGACAGTCAAAAGCCCACAACTTTCTTAAAAATTAAGAGAACTGAAAGAAATGTTCAGTTATTTTAGGTTGAAGCATTCTGAAACAAATATGAAACAATCTTACTTGGATGACCTGAAGCCTCCCTTTGATCTGGAATTTTGTTGGTTCGCATGCTTGATCAATGGTGTTTTATCATTAATGTTTTATTATTATTAATGTTTAGTGTTTTCTGAGTCATTTGTAACTGTCACTGTGTCATGTTGTTACTTGTGGGCGAAGCACCAAGGCAAATTCCTTGTATGTGAATACTTGGCCAATAAACTTACTTACTTATTTAAAGCATATAGTTACCTAATTGTAGCTAATTACAAAATTCAATTACTCGATCTAAACATCTCTCCATTTCTTAAGAAAAGATTAATATTTTTAAATAGCCTAAGTGTCCAAATAACATTCACACAAGAATTCACAATATAACATGATTTTTAAATCTCATTGTCATGAATTTATAGGCCAAATGGAAGGAATTTTAATATTGATAAATGTATTGTGATTTTATGTCCTGTAAGGTGTCCTTGGGTGTCCAGAAAGGCGCTAGCAAATAAAATGCATTATTATTATTATTATTAATTTAATGTTTAATTCCCGTAAATTAATGGCCATTTTAATCATCTTGCGAGTGGGTTTTTGTGGAACGCAATCGATTGGAACGTTGCGGTTTGCGGTGAATTTGAACCCCATATCGGCAGGAAAAACACTGCCGGTTCGTATGGGGCCATAATCACATTTTCGCCAATGAAATTTTGATTAAAGTCATCCTAAGAAGCAAGTTTATATGTAAAATAGACGACTTGCCTTATGTTTGGTCCCCTACGTGAGATCCGTCCCGTTGTCAGCGTTGACGGCGTTAGAAGTCACCTTTTTATTTTACTCCAGCGATTAAATTGTCCCTCGGTTTTAAAAAAAAACTTCCGAGAACGCAAGTCAGAACAATTTTTCAGCATCACCTAGCAGCCCGAGAAAATATATCTCGGACAGGCAGGAGAAAACGTCATTTTAATACCAGCCCCCCCTCAAAGGTGCCAAAGTCGCGCACACGGCCTGTGGCAGAACTGCAGCGCCGCTGAAGGTAAATATTGTAACATACCTACTTAGTACAGACAGCAACCCGTGTCTGGAGCTGTAAGGCAGCAACTCTCCTATTGCATCACCGTGCCACCCTTTTACGATTTTTAAATAATTTTTTTAATTAATTTAATGATTATAAATTGACATGATACTTAATACTGAGATATAGGGGGAATTAGATGAATAGATGCAAGGATGTAATGTACTGTTATAGAGGGTCATTCACACTGGTCTTGGCCTTCTTGACTGAAAGCCTGTTGCTGTGCAATAATATTTTGTGTAACACCAAGAGGCTACCAAAGCTCTTCCATTGAAGCTTTTCCTTTTCATCTATTATCTTCTCGCTAAAACATCTGATTCAAGCGGGAGAGAGCCAGCAGTCCTGCAGAGGAATGCTGGGATGTGATACTGGACCTGAGAAGAGACAACCTGAATACTTCCTCTCCATCTGTAGGTTTTTCTACAATTGCAGCTGTGTGATGGGCTGCTTGAGATGATAATTAAATGGTGCAATTTTAAAGGCGAGTTAAAATCATGGACACTCTATATTCGCACTAACCTTCCACTCCCCTGGCACCAGTTCCAAGTCTCCTTCCACTCTCTACACCCAGTTTCCTGCTCCCATTCCACACCCCAGACCCTAGGCCCCCGCTTCCCAAGCTACTAGGTTCACCATGTAACAGTTTAAAAACAAAAGTGCATTAACAGTGTGTCTCAACACACTTTTAATCAATTTTTATAGGAGTTCAATAGCAATAGCATTAAATAATCTAGGAAATAAGCTAATGTGGCAGCACCAAAGTTCCTACTATCTCAGCCAAACAGACAAAATAGTTTGCGCTGATGCTTCAATGGTCTTCTGGTCAAAATTTGACCACTGCATACTTTCTCAATCTGTTATGAAACAAGGACCATCTTTACCTAATGGTTTAATTCCACATTAAGAAAATATCGATTAACAACAGCAGTAATATTTTACTTTTAACAATGAATGTGAGTAATCCCTATCTTGTACTTGTTTTCAGGCTTATATTTTTTGGTTGAAGGAGTGGCTGGAATCAAATGTTAACATTTTACATTTGTGTTATTATGCACATCAGTTTGTATTAAACTAAAAATGTGATCTTTAACCATCATTTGATTGCAACATGTGATTCCAGAGTTGTGAGGCTGCTCATGATGAAGATTAGAGAAAATGATTCAGCACATGTTATAGAGTCATAGGGTGAAACAGGCCCTTCAGCTCAACTTGCCCACACCGGCCAATATGTCCCAGCTACACTAGTCCCACCTGCCTGCATTTGGTCTATATTCCTCCAAATCTGTCCTATCCATGTACCTGTCTAACTGTGTCTTAAATGTTGGATTGTCTCTGCCTCAACTACCTTCCTTACATCCACCACCCTTTGTGGGGAAAACCCTCAGATCCTATTAAATCTTTTCCCCTTCATCTTAAACCTATGTCCTCTGGTCCTTGATTCACCAACTCTGGGCAAGAGACTCTGTGCATCTACATGATCTATTCCTCTCATAATCTTATAGACCTCTATAAGATCACCCCTCATCCTCCTGCACTCCAATGAATAGAGTCCCAGCCTACTCAATCTTTCCCTATAGCTTAGACCTTCTAGTCCTGGCAACATCCTTGGAAATCTTCTCTGTACCCTTTCCAGCTTTCCAGTGTCGCTGGAAGAAGTGGAGAGAATAGACCTGGCAGTGTTTCTCTTATCCCAATATGCCCTCCTTTGGCCTCACTGATAACCAGGTCATCTGGAATTAGGGACAGAAATTAGCTCATACTAGTTTTTTTTCTCTTTCTGCAGTGAACAAATGGCATTTCATCAAGAACTAAACAGTGATCACACATCATATTAAAGAACATATGCTGTTTCATTGTTGCAAATTATCTCAGATATCTGGAAGCAGAAATTCCTGAAATTAATCTACAGTGCAGATTACAGAATGGTCAAGGAAAAGTCTTGATGTACAATCAGCCATGAACAATGTTTGATGATCAATACTCTCATGCAAGCTAAGAGACATATTGCCCACTTTACATTTGTCAAAGATCAATCTTTTTTGTTTAATCCTTCGAATATAAGTGATTATTTTGGTTATCACTTTTACAATTCCTTGTGATAATATATTTTGCAAATAAAAATGCACTTTGATTCATTTTTCATTATCCTAGTCAAAAGCTACATATAGCGTATTTTTTAATCACTATGCAGGTACTTAACTAGTTATTTAAAGGCACCTTCAGGATACTTCTGTTCAAAAAGTTTGTAGGAATAATTTTGTTAGTATCTATTTGTTGCTCTTTGTTATCAGAAAACTTCAGAAATTCATGTGTACCCAATTTATGATTTCATGGCCATTGCCCATTGTAAAATCAATGCCTAAGAATTATGGATAGTCTTTTCCATTGCTCCTCAAACAGCTGGCCAGAAATCAAACCACTGGTGAGAGCTCTTAAATTGTCTTCATGGATTCTATTCCTAGTCCTGATGTTTAAAGCAACCATTTTACATCAGGCTTGAGGTAATCTGCATTTTGTACAGAAGTGAATGATAGATGACACTGGATTAACTGCCTGTCACAGAGCTCTTCTGATTTTTATTTGCATTGAACTCAGTTTACATTAACATTTAGAGAGGTGCGTAAAGGGTAGTTATGTATTATTATTCTGCATTATCCCTAATGTCAAAATCGGTCCCAGAGTCTAGGAATAGAGTAATTATATAAAAATGAAGACATTTTAATTTAATGTTACCTCACTAACATCTAAATCTTAGTTTAGTCTGTCTATTGCTCATTCTTGCTTTGAAAATAAAAAAATGAAATTCCAAAAGTGATTTGTTTTAAATCAGTATGTATGATCACTTCCCTTGTTAAAGAGCTATTAAAAACAAGTAATGTCACATAGAGTCATAGAGTGATACAGCGTGGAAACATTTTGTAATTATTATCAAAGATTGTACAATAAAGATATTTGTTTATATTGTAGATGTTTTCCGGTGTTTTCGCACAAGTAAAACAAGCTGTTTTCTTAAATTACCTATTGATACAAAGGGAAGCACCTCTCTCCTCAAGCCCTAGGTACACTGAATGATTCTGGGATCAACACTTTATGGTATTTTCAGTGAGAATTACACAAGATTTGTGAATGAGAACAGACTTAGTTTTATAGATATTTCTGAAGAAAGATTATCACTAACCATTTGATCATTCATTATTGTTACTCAGCCACCTATGTGACAACTAGCTACTGTTGCTTGTTTTCTTTTTATTGCATCACCTGTATCCTGGTGTGATGGAATATCATAATGAATAGTTATGGTAGTTGAGGCAGGGACTATCGCAATGTTTAAGAAGCAATTAAACTGTACATGCATAAGGCCAAACACAGACAAGTGGGACTAGTGTAGATGGGACATGTTGGTTGGTGTGGGCAAGATGGGCCGAATTGCCGGTTTCCACACTGTGACCATGACTCGGAGTCCAATTTCTGGTCTGAGATTTCTGGATTTGGGCATCCGGCCTGATTTCTGATGTAAACATATAACCAGCAAAATACCACATGGCATCAGGATACAAATATCATGACAATCAGTAAGAAAGCTCTGAAGATGAAGTGTTCCATACCAGGACATCCGAAATGTCCTCATTCTTTAGGAAATGGGGGTTCCCCTCTTCCATCATAGGCCCTTACACGTGTCTCCTCGGTATCCTCGGCCCTTGCTGCCCCTCCCTCTAGTCGCAACAGAGACGGAGTCCCCCTATTCCTTACCTTTCACACCATCAGCCGTCGAATACAACACATAATCCTCCAACATTTTTGCCACCTCCAACGGGATCCTGCCACTAGCCACAGCTTCCTAGCTCCACTCCTTTCCACCTTCCGCAGAGACCGTTCCCTTCGCAACTCCCTGGTTAACTCATCCCTTCCCACCCAAACCAACCCCTCCCCAGGTACCTTCCCCTGCAGCCGCAGAATATGCAACACCTGTCCCTGTACTTCCTCCCTTGACCCTGTCCAGGGACCCCGACAGTCCTTTCAGATTAGGCAGAGGTTCACTTGCACCTCCTCTAACCTCATCTACTGTATCCGTTATTCAAGATGTGGACTCTTGTACATCGGTGAGACCAAACGTAGACTGGCCGATTGTTTCACTGAACACCTTCGCTCAGTTCGTCTACCTACCTAATCTCCCGATCGCTAAACATTTCCCATTCCCACCCTGACCTCTGTCATCAGCCTCCTCTATTGTCAGCGTGAGGCTAAAGGCAAATTGGATGAACAGCATCTCATATTTCACTTGGGCATCTAACAACCCAGTGGTATGAATATTGATTTCTCTACCTTCAAATAACCCCTGCATTCCCTCTTTTCATCCCTCCCCTACCCAAGTCGCACCAGCGGCCTGTTTCCTTTATGATCGTTACTTTTTTGCATATTTCATTCATCTGTTCTATATCTGTCCACATTACCATCTATATCTCTCGTTACCCTCTCCCCCGACTAGTCTGAAGAAGGGTCTCGACCCAAAACGTCACCCATTCCTTCTCTCCAGAGATGCTGCCTTGAGTCACTCCAGCATTTTGTGTCCATCTTCAGTAATAATTAATGGTTTGAAGGTTTAGGTGCTATGAGGTATTAGAGACTTGAGGAGAAAACTAGCAGCAATTGGATTTGAGGTTTTTTTTAAGCAAGTGGGCAGTTTGGAATTGATGTAATCACCCTGCAAATACTGGAGAGCTCCATGTTACTTCTTACTGAATGTGGTTCTGGCTTTTACTGCGTAACCAGCAATGTGCAAATAGGATGCCCTTGTGCATGCATCGGGCATGGTCTCTGCAGGACTCCATTCTTCAATAATGGGATTGGTGAATTGAAGAAATCAATTAATCAATTGTACAACTTGGTGGATAGAACAAGAGTTTATACCTTAGAGTCTGCGATTCTTTCAAAACGATTTGTGATGATTGAATGTAAGTTTGATCTTTGCTATTTGGTAGAAATCAAACCACATTATAAGAATTTATTCGTCGTGTATTATGCTGATCTGCCAGGTTCGGATTTCAATGACTAAATTGTTTTCCGCAGTGTAGGAACTCTTAAAGATGTTGTCACAGCCATGCCTCAGAGGAAGCCAAGATATCCATATGATCATCCACAATAAGCTCAACTGTGGCAAGGGTCGTATTCACCTCAATGGGACCAGGGGTGGATTCAATGTAGGTTGGGATAGCAGATCAGAAAAACGCGCAGGCAACACCTATCTCCGTTGCACTTCAGTCACTGACACAAGTTTCTTTTGCAAAATAAGCACACATGTTAAGTATGTCTGCATTAAATAAATATAAATTTTATTAAAAAGACCCACAACTCAGCATTATCGGGAATGATATAATAAACAGCTTTCAAATAACTTTCTGCTTTTAGTACATTACTTACAGTATTTATAACCAGCCTTATTTATCTTTTTTTCAACATACCCAATTTATCAGTAAAGAGCAAAGCTAAAGTAAAATACAGAATAGAATGAAATGCACACCAAAACTGACTTTTAGTGTCAAATTCAACTAAGTATCTTACACTTGAGTATACATTAACCTCTAGCTTGAGAAGTGAACAATATATACCGCTGTGCATCAATCAAACTGAAATTAAATTCAAGTAATGTCAACACCACTCTGAAGCTTCTTCAAGTATGGCTAGCATCAACCCAATAACCTATACGTGCACTTTACTTCCAACAGACATGTTGCTACTGTAGCTGGGCCCTGTACAACAAGTGACACAAATTCATTCGTTCATGTGAGACATTAATTCAACCCCCTCCCTCACCAGGAAAATAGCAAATTTCAATTCTTTATTTTCTTCCCTTTTATCAGCTCAGTGCATACATCATTCAAATTCTTAAAGAAAAGAGAACTATTACGTACTTTCTTGCTTAGAATTAAAAACAAAACCATCGGTTCACAAACGCTCAATTTAAAAGCATCAAGTACATGTATCCCACTATTCACGTAAAATCCAAATAGGGATTAAACAAAGTGAAGGTATCCCTGAAAAATAAAACAAAGGGTGGTATTAAAACACAGGTGATGTATTGGCAAAAGGAGAAAATAAGAGTTGTAATATCCCTGATCATCTTGTAGAACAAAAGCTCGAGTTTCAAGTTATCAAGTATCAAAATGAAAAAAAAGATTTTATGTCATAAAGACTTTTAAATTAAACAATGATGGTGTACAAAACACTACTGATTACTGAAACATCATTTTCCTATTGCCCAGTACAAGAGCTGAGGTATATGACAAGTATAAACATCTCCAATCCTCTTTACACTTCCTAAACTCACATTTTAACTGTAGCAGATTGAGTAGCACCATTCTGAAAAAAGCTTAAAGGAAAGTATTAGGAAAATATTACAGTACTAAAATAGTAAAAGCATTAAGTAAAAAAAAAGAAATTTCTGTTTACAAATTAATTTACTGTACAGTTTTGTTTTTTGTTTTTTTTTTGCATTTTCATATTTACACATTTATGATTTTAACATTACCACAGCAAGCCAGCTGCCTGATTTCACCATTTGATACAACTAACCCTGTTTTATTCTTCCCTGGTATGTTATCAGTTCTCTCCGTTAATGACTCTGCTTATATTGTAACTGAAAAAGTTACATTTCTATTCAAACATCAGCATCTCATTGCAAATCAAATCTATTGAGTGAATATATATTTCATTTATAAATGTTTTAATTGGTCTAGAATAACCATAGTATTTTTGTCTAAAACATGCTGTGGGATAAGTGTTAATATGAAAGCCTAGATCTAAAAAATGCACAATCACTTTAATGATTGAGTATGAACTGTTATATTTTAACATAACAAATATAGCTGCACATTGTATGTGAGCACCAGCATCAGTGTTTTATGTGGCATTCTCTTAAGGTTTCCCATTATATCCAGTAAATCCCAAACTGTAAGGTAATCAATGACATTTAAAGGGTATACGTGTAGCCTATTATCTGACTTATGGCTGGGATATTTTACAGTCTTTTATTTTACAGTAAATCTCTTAGTACTCTATATCACCCTTCAATATGTCAATCCCTAAAATATTCAAAGTGCTTTTTGAATACCAACGTCTTACAAAATATTTCATGAAATTCATTTTGAGGATCACGACTGAATCAGAATTCATTGACCCTCCAAAGTACTTTGCTACATTTTAAATGTAGGCTTTTCTTTCACACAGCCGGAGCTTTAAGTTAAAAGCCCTCTGCACTATGAGAGGACGTCTCAGCATCAATTAATCAATTGAAAAATGTTAATAATTATGAAACCATTTAAATGGCATTTGAAATTTACATAAAGATGTTAAAAATCCTCTAAATATAGCACCATAATGGTCAAACATAGCACCATGAATTTTAAACTTTTCAGTTTTTTTCCTGACTATTCAATTAAAATCAATTTCAGCTGTTTGAATTGACTGTTATCTGCAATCAACATATAGAGAAAGGCAAACAAACTGCTATCAGTTTGATAGTCATTCTATGCAGTGAAAACTACGTGTTGGAAATGTGTAGTTTTTGAATGTTGCCTCAACACTCAGCACCAGAGGACTGGGTTCTGATCCTGCCCCGTTTCCTAGGATTAGGCTCATCAATGACATAAGAGGTCACTTGTGTCTAGCATAAATACTTAGTTTAAATTAATTTACAGTAAGGCCTTGTATGTATCCATATCCCAGAATAATTTTCTGTTACAACACTTTTTTGCATAGGACACTTTTCAGCTTGGTCCTTACTGTGAGCACTCTTTCAAATTTGAATTGAGATACAGGGTAAGTATTTTGTAGCCTGGCTCCATTTGCTGGTGTTTTATTCTTTTTGCCAGTGCTGTTTCTTCCCCATGGGGTATAGCACAGCTGCCTTGCCAAATGCCAGACAGCAAATGAGGTAACCCAGGTAAGCATGACGCTATATCCAACGATTGTAAGGCCCTGTAACCCGTGTGAAGGCATACGGGAATGCTGTAGTTACTGAGGTTGTTGTGAAAGTCATAGTCCTTTGTGCAAGAGTCCTCATAAAGCGTATCTGTGGTGGTTCTACAGGTTCGTGTGGTTCTGGGGGCTCTCGTTTTGCTTTTTTGCTGTAAGATTTGGGAGGCACGTAATCCAAACCAAGTCTCTCTGCTTCTTCTTCTCGTTCTCTGGCTTTATCAGCCATCTTGGCCTCCCAGAGTGCTAGCCCATGTTTTGGCTCATTCATACTTTTGTGTTGGTAAAATACAAGAGATATCCTTGTTGGGTGATTTCTGTTAGGACTTTTCAATGGGGTTGTTGCATGTAGTTCACGTTTTGCACACTCAATGAGAATAGATCCATGGCACGGTGCCACTGCGACTCCTCCAATATCTTTATCAGTGAAGTTATGTTCATTGTCTGACCAAACCTCCTGGGGCTCTTCTGGAGCAGTTGCATCATTTTGTGAAAGCACGTGAGCACCGTTTTCTGGAACTTTGTGATTGACAGTTTCTGATACATTTGCTTGTAAATTATTTGATGGTGGACCTTTTGCTCCAAGCAAATCAAGTTCATTTTCTTTATTTTCAATTTGGAAAGATCCGGCAGGCCGAAGATCATTGTGTTGGTATGAGCTTGTGTGTGAATGGTATTGGCTGCCATGAGCCACTGCAGGATGATCCAAGGTCTCTTGGCTCACATTGGGCACTGATTTAGACGTAGGTTCCGTGAGTTGGGTCTCAGTTTGAGGGGAAGAATCAAAATGGGGGTAACCTCTCATTTGTTGGATGTTCGGTATTCTGTTGTCAATCGGGCAACTGTTGTAGCCATTAACTGGCGCACCATAATCAGGATAATTACAAAATCTACTCATACACATCTGATCATTGCCAAACCTGTAGGAATTTGAAAACTGCTGGTAGAGAGTCTGTATTGGTGGCAGGGTAAGTTTGTTCATTGGGACTTGATAACGGTACATGTCCATATGATGTGCAAGTGAGGGATAATAAGACCCCATATAATGGTGAAAGTTGTCAATAGATGTGCTTCCATTACACTGGTAACCTGCGTAAGTGCTTGGTTGGGCAGACTGGTAGATATTGGGCACCGTATGTTGTTGAATAGATGGTGGAATAGCGTGACCTGCAATAAAAATAAAATGGGGAAAAAAAATTTAGAGATCAGGCAAAAATAAAACACCGCAGATGTTGAAAATCCGAAATAGAAACCGACAAAGCTGGAAATGCTCAGCAAGTCGGGCAGCATCTGAGTTGAGAGGAACAGGACAATGTATCAACAGAACTGGAAAAATAAGAAATAGAACAGATTTTAAACAATAGGAACGGGTGGCAGGTGGGGATGGTGAACAAATTAGCACTGATGGGCCAAGTGATTGACCTCATCTGATCCACATTGTTCGCTGTCGGGAAGAGGAATCCGACCAATTCAGTTAGGAAAAGAACAGTTTTAAGGTGTTTGTCCATTTTACATCACACCTGTGTTTACATTCTTTTGATCTCATAACCCAACCGCAAACTGGCAGCTGATAAACCCAGATCCTCCTGACATGGTGTTTTAGGATAAATGTATCTCTTCTAATGCTTTCCACATCTAACTGCAACATAGTTGGACAAAAACACAGAATTATTTCCTTCCACCTAAGTCAGGATGAAAATAAACATTTCATCTAATTTGTTCTGTAACAATAATCTCAACATTTATAACATCCCCAGAATACTGCTAAAGATAGAGTTATAGAGTCATACAGCATGGCAACAGGCCTTTCAGCCCAACGCCCATTCCAACCAAGATGCCTGTCCGAAGAAGGGTCTCGACCCGAAACATCACCCATTCCTTTTATCCAGAGATGTTGCCTGTTGTGTCTATCCAGAGATCCAGCATGTTGTGTCTATCTGCCCCATTTAGACTAATCCCATTTACCTGTGTTTGGCCCATATCCTTCTAAAACTTTCCTATTCATGTTCAAATGTCTATTCCACTCATGATCTTATACACCTCTATAAGATCACTCCTCATCATCCTGTGCTCCAAGGAATAAAGACCTAGCCTGCTCAACCTCTCCTTATTGCTCAGGCCCTTGAGTCCCAGCAACATCTGTGTACATAAGAAGTAAGCTCAAAGAAAGATTTTGTATAAAATATCTTGACTATATATTCTTGGCTGATTTTATTTGCAGCCATATCCAGCTAAGTGTGCCGTGGGGTGATCCATTCCAGCTTTCTCTTGGAATCCCCACCTCACATGCTGGTCCTCAGCCAATATTACATTCACTCCAATGGATAGCAGAAAACTGGTGAGAGGAAGGGTTATGGGACAGAGAAGATGGCAGCTATGGTACACAGCTGGTAGGATCGCAACTGGTAGAGCTGCTGCCTCACAGCACCAAAGACCCATGTTCAATCCTGACTTTGGGTGCTCTCTGTGTGGAGCTTGCATTCTCCCTGTAACCGCGTGAGTTTCCTCCGAGTTCCTCCCAAATCCCAAAGCCATGCAGGTTTGTAGGTTAATTGATCTCTGTAAATTGGCTCTAATGTGTAGAAAGGGATGGGAAAGTAGGACAACAGTGCTAATGTGAACAGATGTTCGATGGTCAACCTTTTACATGCTGAATCTTTGAACTAAACTAAACTAAGAACCAGCTGTACATCTAATGTACATGTTTCAGTGCAATCATGACAAGGGCATGCATTCAACAATGTGGGAAATTCCCCAGGTGCATTCTCTGCACATGTAGCAGGAGTAAAGGTTAAACATTTTAACTCCCCAGCACATTTCCATCGTGACCTTTCTGTCCTGGGCCTCCTCCATTGTCAGAGTGAGGTCACACGCAAAGTGGAGGAACAGCACCTCATATTTTGCTTCGGCAGCTTACAACCCAGTGTTATGAACGTTGATTTATTTAATTCCAAGTAATCCCTGCATTCCCTCTCTGCCCCCCTCCCCAACCCTAATCATTCTACTAGTTCCAATGTTTGCATCCCTGTATCCGTTCCTCAACCAACAAAGGGCCAAGTTGGGATCCACCTTTCCCCGGTCGTCTGTTGCCGACCCTGATTTGTTCTTATTTTTTCCTACCACAAGTTCCCCCGCCCCCTCCCCACCTCCACCCCCTCTATTTTCAGTCAGAAAGGGTTCCGACCCAAAACGTAACCTGATCCTTTTTTCCCCAGAGATGCTGCCTGACCGGCTGAGTTGCTCCAGCACTTTGTGTCTATGTTCAGGATATGGATGATGGTGAGATCGGGGAGGGTTTTGTTGAAATTCTCAACATTAGCTCAATATTAAGGAGGGGTTGATATATGTATTGAGAAACATTAAGGAGGAATCTATCCAGGATACTGAGGGAGGCAAAGGAGATGGATTAGGTAGTTCGGCATATGCCCAACAACTCTCACCAACTTCTACATATGCGCCATAGAAAGTATCTTATTGAGATGCATCATAGCTTGGATTGAGAACAGCTCCATCTAAGACCGCAAGAAATTGCAGAGAATTGTGGATGCAGCCCAGACCATCACACAAACCAACCTCCATTTCATTGAACCTCCCTTCCTTTTGTTAGCCCTTGCTGTCAATTCTCCCAATTTTGTTAGCCCTTGTTGTTAATTCTCCCAATTTTGTTAGCCCTTGCTGTCTCCTCCCCTTCCTCAGCCCTCGGGCTGTCTCCTCCCATCCCCCAGCCCTCGGGCTCCTCCTCCTTTTTCCTTCCTTCTCCCCGCCACCCCCTATCAGTCTGAAGAAGGGTTTTGGCCCGAAACGTTACCTATTTCATCGCTCCATAGATGCTGCTGCACCCGCTGAGTTTCTCCAGCATTTTTGTGTACCTTCCCTTCCATTGAGTTCATTTATACCTCACGCTGCCTCAGCAAGGCCAGCGGCATGATCAAGCACGAGACTCACCCTGGACACTCCCTCATTTCCCCGCTTCCATCAGGCAAGAGGTACAGAAGTGTAAAGGTACAGACAGGTACAGACAGTTTCCTCCCAGCTGTTGTCAGGCAACTGAACCATCCTACCACCAACTAGAGAGCAGTCCTGACCTACCATCTACCTCATTGTAGACCCTTGGACTACCTTTAATCAAACTTTACTGTGACTTTATCTGGAACTCAACATAATTCCCTTGTATCTTGTATCTGGACACTGGACGGCTTGATTGTAGTTTTTTGACCGACATTGGAGAATATCGATGAAGGCAGAGTGGTATGCACTGTACCACATTGTAGATTGGTTCAACAGAATCAAGATGAGCTGGCTGATTGTGTCCAAAATTAATTTAGAACATAAAACAAAACAGCACAGGAACAGGGCCTTCATCCCAAAATGTCTGTATCGAATAAAATGGCAAGTTAAACTAATCTCCACTGCCTGCATTTTATCCATATCCCTTCATTCCCTGCATATCCATGCGCCTATAAACCATCACTTCTGGTAGACCTTTCCAGGTACCCACCATCTCTGCCCCATATCCTTTTTAAACTCTACCTCACAGCTTAAAGCTTTCCCCCCAGTGTTTGACACTTCCTGTCTGGGAACTAGATTTGACTGTCTATCTTATCTTGTCATTTTATTTATTTCTATCAGGACTCCCCTCAAGTACCAACACTCCAAAAAAACAATCCAAGCTTGTCGAACCTCCCCTTACAGTTAGTACCCACTAATGCAGGCAGCATTCTGGTAAAGAAAAGGCACAAAGTGCTGGAGTAACACAGCCGGTCAGGCATCATCCCCAGAGAATATGGATAGGTGACATTTCGAGTTGGGACCCTTCTTCAGTCTGAGTCATACTGAAATCCCCAACCAATGAAGGCAAGCATGCTATACTCCTTCTTTACCACTCCATCTATTTGCATTGCCACTTTCAGGGAGCTGTGGACTTAGACCCCAAGATTCCACTGTAGATCGATGCAGTTAAGGTTCTGGCCATTGACTACTTTCCCTTTACATTCTCTCTCCAAAGAGCAACACCTTAAACTTGCTCGCTTTACACTCCATCTGCCATTTCCCCACCCATTCCGGTAACTAATCTATATCCAGCTGTACGTCTTGGTGGCCTTCCTCACCGTCCGCAAAACCACCAATTTTGTTGTTGATTTCCAACTAACCAAACCATCCACATTTACATCCAAGTCATCACAAACAAAAGAGGTCCCAGCACAGATCTCTGAAGAACTCCACTGGTCACAGACCTCCAGCTAAAATAACACATTTCAGTCACTACCCTCTGCCTTCTATGGCTAAGTCAGGTCTGAATACTAACCACCAAGTCATTCTGGATACCATGCACCTTAATCTTCTGGATCAACTTACCATGAGGGACTTTATTATATGCCTTACTAAAATCCATGTAGACAACATCCACTGCCCTCATCATTAATTTTTGTCACCTCCACAATAATCTCAACAAGTTATTAAAACATTCATGCTTTGGATAAAGACATACTGATGTCCCTAATTATTCCATTAGAATATAAATAATTGAAAAGTACAGCACAGGAACATGCCCTTCAGTCCACAACGTCTGTGCCAAATTAATCTCATCTGCCTGCACATGATCTGTATCCCGACATTCCCAAAATATCCATGTGCCCATCTTAAAGTCTCTTAAATACCATTATTGTATCTGCCTTCACCACCAACCCTGGCAGAGTGTTCCAAGCATCCAGAACTTTGTGTAAAAAAACATGCCCCGCACACCTCATTTAAAATTTGCGCCTCTTACCTTAAAGCTATGGCCTCCAGTCTTTGACATTTCCACCCTTGCTAATTCAGCCTATCCAAATTCTTATAGATCTGTGTAGAAAGGAACTGTAGATGCTGGTTTAAACCGAAGATAGACACAAAATGCTGGAGTAACTCAACGGGATCGGCATAATCTCTGGAGAGAAGGAATGGGTGGCGTTTCGGGTTGAGACCCTTCTTCAGACCTAAGTCTTCAGTCTGAACCTAAAACTTCACCCATTCTTTCTCTCCAGAGATGTTGGCTGTTCCACTGAGTTACTCCAGCATTTTGTGTCTATCTTATAAACTGTATTCTATTCCAAATGTGAGTAAATCGAAACCTGAAGAATCATCTTCAACAGGTTTCTTACTATTGATGTGAGGGTTACCAGTCTACAATATCCTTCATCAAGGCCCCTACAATCTCCTCTCTTGCTTCTTTCAATAACTTGGAATAGATATATCATGTCTTGGGGATTGATGCACCTGAATGCTTATCATGGCCTGTTGAGTTTCTCCAACATTTGCCTTTTGCTCAGGTTTCCAATATCTGAAGTCTCTTGTATCTCTATGTTCTGTATTTGACTGTTCCTATCCAGATAGTCCATGAGCATCATGATTCCACACAGGAGGAATGAAAATAAGATTATTTAGTCCCCTTTGTGGAAATATGGATTGAACTGCTGTAGATGGACATTTATTACTGCACAAAAGTCTGTGCTTTTGTGAATGAAGGACTGGATCATTCTTCTCAAACATGGCTACCCACAGAAATTAATTTCCAGCTAACATTTGCTAACAAGGCAATCTGCGATCTTGATCAACTAATCAATCTCTGTCCAGACTGGTGGCAAGTAAGGCTGCATCATTGCCCTAACACTACTTTCTTCTATCTTCCTAACCTCAACTGGATTATAGTTTATTTCTAAATTGTCCTAGTTTTGATTAAGATCATAAACCTGAAGCTGTTTCTACCTCCACAGACATTGCCTGGTCTGTTGATATTTTTAGCCTTTCCTGGTTTTGTTCTAAGGAAGCATCTAGCTGTCACATGGGGAAAATGGGCAATTGATGTTTCAAATACAGTTTGGGCAAATTTGAAGAGATTGGCTAAAAGTAATTGATTTTACCTAAATTACTTGGCAGCTGCGGTTTGGAAGCTGCATTCACCAAGCTGGCCTGAGTTGATCTCGCAGTCGTTGAATGTCCCTTCTCGGCCTTTGCAGTGCTGTTTTCCTGATTCACGACCCGCCCTGCCTTTCTGGATTCCTTCTTCTGCCGCCCTGACTTGGCTGGATGAGCCAACATCCTCACCACACGGCGGAAAGAGGACAGCACCTGAATACCACCTTCCTTGATCTTTTGCTGCTGACCTTCCGCGCTTCCAAATTCATCAGTTGAAGAAATCCTGTACAAAGGCAGCACGTGGAGCTGTTCATCATCTGGAATTTGGCCAATAACCCGATTGTCCTCTTTGGTAAGTGTGCAAACCTAGGTGCACCAATGATAAAAAAAATAATTGATTAATTGTATATTCTGCAAAACAATTGTTGAACTTAAATGAGGCAAGGCTCAGATACAAATAATATCTGAGACTTCCATGGAAAAGTAAGAGGCTGCCTTACTTACAAATTCTACCCCCACAACTTACATTGCAGTCTTTATGAGCAACACTCTATGATATGTTCTAAGTTCTATGAAATATTTAGAAAAATATAGTCCAAACGCAGGTAAATGGAAGTGGCATCTTGGTTGGCATGGATGAATTAGGCCAAAGGACACCTTTCTGTGCTGTATGACTGACTTTAACCCCAGGCAGAAGTTATGCAACACAAATCTTTGATGGCTTAACTTTTATTTTACACAATTCAGATCCAAATTAATTTACACAATTTAAACAGAGTTTAAACACAGTGAGAGAGATCTGCTCAATGCTATCAATGTAGTAACAAATGAGTAGCAGTGGTCTGGTGGAAGGTACAGCGTTTGCCATCTTCCTAACAACATCAGCCAGGCAGCTGAAAACTTCCCTGGAATAAAGACTAATTTTCAATGAGTCATTTATTTACATCCTCCAACACTGGTATCCCTTTGACAAAACATCCACACATGCATTACATCCATAACAACTAGGCTTCATCAAACACAGTTAAATATAGCAAAATAATTCACTGGACTTTATCAGAAAATCTGGCAGTGAACCACATCAGGAAATTTCGGAGGAATCAAAGAGTTAGGTATTAATGAGCATCTCAGAGGAGGAAAGAAGGTTAAAGGAACTGAGGGAGGGAATTTCTGAGCTTGAGACAAAGGCTATTAATGTTGGGGCAAATGAAGATCAGAGGAGCAGAGTTATCCTGGAGTGGGGCAGAGCTGGATACTGGTTTAAATGGGAGCCTGTGACAGTTACTGAGCACAAGGGGATTTGGTGAATGGGGATTGATGTGAATCGGAACTCAGGCAGAAGAGCTTTTCTTGGTCACAGTAAGTAGGGTAAGGAAGGCTAGCAAGGAGTCTGGTGTGTACTCAGTTTAATGGGCAGGATTTCAGCCATGGCTGAATTGAGGAGGGGTAGAATTGAGCAACACTATGGAAGTAACAACTGGCCAGCTTTACAAATGGAGTGGATATGTTGGAGGAGGAGCCATCTTGTGGAACGGCTGCTAACCAGCAGCCGTCCGTTTAATTAGCTTTTTTAAAGTTTTTAGTTAGTCCTGTGTCTCGTCCGTTTGGAGAAATGGACTTTTAAATGTGGGGGGTAGGGGGCAATTTTGTTTCTAGGTCCCTACCTGGTCGGTGAGGCAGCTTTTTCTCCGGGCTGCCCGTCGACCCGTCCTCGTGGCCTACCAGCAGGCTTGGAGCGCCGTTTCCTGGCGGGGACCGCCCAGCACCTCGGCCTCGGTGGCGGCACAGCGCTAGAGTGCTATCGTGGAGCAGAGCGGGCGATGCCTTGCCTGGGTCGCCGCGCTGGATCGACGCGCTGGAGCTCCAGCTGAGACCGCCGAGTTCAACACCTCCGGGCTGCGGGTCTGCGGAGCGGAGCGGACGGCGCCGATTTCAACATCGGGAGCCTGGGAGCTCCAACCCGGCGCGTCCCTGTCGGCTTCGGAAGCCGCGGTCCCCAGTCAGGAAGCGGCCGATCCAGGTGGCCCAGCCGCTGAGAGGACTCTCCCGACGCCGGGGCAACACCACCCGGTGAGAACGGCCAGGAACATCGGGCCTCCGTAGAGGCAACTGCGGTGGCCTCAATAGGCCTGACTTTGGGTGAACTTCGGGTTGGGGACTGGACATTGTGCCTTCCCCCACAGTGGTATCCATTGTGGGGGGATGATTTTTTTGTCTGTACGTAATCCTGTTAGTCTTTGTCCAAGATGGCTGCCGTGAAGAGAGAGTGGACGCTGGCGCGCTTTAGCTGCCGCTGCTCTCTCTTCACATTGTGTTTTTGATTTTTTGTTTTTGGACTGAATTCTGTTTTTAATTTGTGTTTCTGTGATGTCTTTATTATTTATTTTATTCTGATTATATGTTTTTTATTCCTGTTAATCTTTGTAAGGTGTCGTTGAGATGTCTGAAAGGCGCCCAAAAATAAAATTTATTATTATTATTATTATGTGGTCCGTAGATTATTCACAAGTTGTGTGCAGATTGGTTCGTTATCATACAGATGCGAGGCATTGGGACAAAGGCTGTGGCTAAGGAATTACCTTAGTGTTTGGGGACCAATGACAATGGATCTGGGCTACCCCAACATTTATTTGGTTAAACTTTCTACCAATACACTGTAATGAGGGTCGTTAGAGAGGTGCAAGCCGGTAGAGAAGGCAGGTGTGCGGAATGGCACAGGTGTGTGGAACAGTGAACATATGCGGAGCGCAGCATGTGTGCAGAATGCTCCAGGTGTGTGGAGCGCTGTAGGCGTTCGGAATGGTACAGGTGTGTGGAGTGGTGCGGGTGCGTGAATCGTTGCATGTGTTCGGTGTCATGGCCTCTGTAATGGCTTGATTGTAATCATGAATTGTCTTTCTGCTGACTGGTTAGCATGCAACAAAGGCTTTTCACTGTACCTCAATAAACACCTGCACTTGTTGGGATGTTGGCCGAAATCACAGCACAGTCTCCACAGTCTGAAGGGGAACAAGCAAACTACACACAGACAGCACCGGAGTCCAGAATTGAACCAGAGTCACTGCAGCTGCGAGGCTATAGGTTTACCAGTGGCTCCACTGACTTCAAACAGGAGTCTGTGTCAGTGCAGGTGCCTGTGTTGGTATCAGTGCAGGTGAAGGTGTTGGTGTTAGCATCAATGTTGTTAGGTGCAGGTGGTGTCATACTGGTATTTAATGTGGTACAGAGCTTGAGATGGTGCTGGTGTTTGAATTTCCTCTTGTGGGCATTAAGTGCTCAAGCAGGGGCAAGTCTGGATCTGCGTCCAATTGTGAGCAACTGGGTGCTGTGTTGACATTCGAATCGTGTGAAGATGATTGATTTGGCGATTCATCACTTTTGACAATAAATATGAAGCTGATTGTTTTCCATTAAAATTCAGGTTACACAGAGCTGAGTTAAATGCATCAGAGGTAGACAAAAATGCTGGAGAAACTCAGCGGATGAGGCAGCATCTATGGAGCGAGGGAAATAGGCCACGTTTCGGGTCGAAACCCTTCTTCAGACTAATGTGAGGGTAGGAGGGGCAGGGGGAAGAAAGGAAGAGGTGGAGCCAGAGAGCTGAGGGAGAGCTGAGAAGGGGAGGAGAAAGTAAGGTCTACCTGAAATTAGAGGTCAATGTTCATACCGCTGGGGTGCAAACTTCCCAAGTGTTAGGCGCTCCCCCCCCCTGGTGAATGCTATGTACTTACCTTTCTCTGTTTCTCTCCCGAGTACAGGCCTCGCGGCTGTGAGTCTGGAATCACACAGAGAGTGGTGAATCTCTGGAACTCCCTGCCACAGAGGGTAGTTGAGGCCAGTTCATTGGCTATATTTAAGAGGGAGTTAGATGTGGCCCTTGTGGCTAAGGGGATCAGAGGGTATGGAGAGAAGGCAGGTACGGGATACTGAGTTGGATGATCAGCCATGATCATATTGAATGGCGGTGCAGGCTCGAAGGGCCGAATGGCCTACTCCTGCACCTAATTTCTATGTTTCTATGTTTCTATGAATCAAGGGGTTAAAGGCTGCTGTACATGATTGGCCAAGCTGCGTCAGGTGACGGGTGACTCATCTGAAGCTTAAATACCAGAGTTTCCCAGGATTCTCTCTCTTCTTCGTAGATCCTGACTTATGAGCAGCCTGCTGGTGTGAGCTGAGGAAGGCCTGGCCACATGGCATAGAACTTTGTGTACTTTCACCATTACTTGTTAACAAATATTGAATTGGGACGGATAAGGGCTGACCTTAGTGTTTTCGTGTATTTTGTTTCAGGGTTATATCTCTTTAGGCAGGTTTTAGAGTCTCTGGTTCGACGGTCCATTACGTGGCTGGCTGGAGCACTGTTTAATTGTTTGTTAGTCCATCCATATCCCTGACTGGGTTGTTTGAATCAGGTTTGGGTTTTGTGTTCCATTGAATAATTAAAAGATTTTTGAACTTGAACCTGGTTTTTGAATTATGTTACGCGGCTCTGAAGTACCTGCATTCGGGAGTCGTAACACCAAGCAAAATATTTTCAGGTAGTCCTTACTTTCTCCTCCCCTTCTCAGCTCTCCCTCAGCCCTCTGGCCCCACCTCTTACTTACTTCCCCCCCCCCCCCACCCTCACATCAGTCTGAAGAAGGGTTTCTACCCGAAATGTTGCCTATTTCCCTCGCTACATAGATGCTGCCTCATCCGCTGAGTTTCTCCAGCATTTTTGTCTACCTTAAATGCATCAGATTTCATTGTCAGCCAATGAGTTGCTTGTGAATATTGCAGAAAGTCTACTTTTGGAAGAACAAAGAAGTTGTACTTACCACAGTGCTACCATTCTGCATGTTGTGCAAATCTCTGTGAGCATGAGCACAAAAATCAACACAAGCCGTCACTCCTGAGAAGGGATGTCCCTCTGCTTTGCCCAGCCGACAATCTGGTGCTCTCTGTTCAAATTCAACCTGGAAAGGAAATATCAATCTTTATTCATTGGCAATTGAATGCTATTATACAGAGTACATCCCTCCCACCATGGTCCTATTTTCTGCCATTCTCTACAACCGTTTAGGCTGTTCAATCACATCTTGCATCAGCAGTCTGGAGCACAAGAAGTGATGTGGAAGATTACGATTTTCATTATAGACAGGGAGTGAATATTTTCTGATTTCAGAAAAAAGGACAAATTTGTTTTCATCGGCTTGACCACAGCTTCCTATAAACGCACCACTTTTGTATTCACTGGACATGTGCCAATTGGAACACAAATACAATTACACTGCAGATCCTTTCATTAGACTGCAAATGAGGTGGTTAACAGACCCAGAATCCTGAATTTCCTGCATCTTGACTCAGCAGGTACCTGCTATACATAACCCTTCTGGTGTTTGTAAGTGCAAATCACATATTCTGTTAGAAACACTGTGAGGGAGGTGGCCATTAGGTACGTCTCCATCACCAACAGCAGATGAAATTAGTAATCACTCGGAATTGTGAAAACAAAATTAGATCATGAACATCATCATAATTCTCCTGTTTGCAGGATATTGAAATAGATACAAAAATAATCTAATTTAACTACCGTCTGAGACTGGGTATGTTACCAATTAGGTATTTCCTCTGCCAGATAAATGTAGATTGAGCCAACCCAGACAGCCAGGATTTAGAAAAGCTACATTTTCAACCTTTTGCAGTGTGCAGAAGGGCCGATTAAGATTTACAGGGCAGAGATCTTATTAAACCAGCAAAATGTCTTTGCTGATCTGCATTGTCTCCTGGATAAGATACGTTATCATTTTTAAATTCTCTTTGATTTCAAGTCCTTCCATTGCCTTGCCACTTCAAATATTTTAAATTTCCTCTTGTCCTTTTACAATATGGGCATGCCTTCAACTGCAAGTTCACATGCTCTGAAAAGCCTTCTCGAAATTCTTCTTCCTTTGTATCTTGACATTTTGATTTGTACTAGTACCATCTGTAGCTTGGTGTCAAATATTGTTTAATAACCATCCCAAATACTCTTCTCCTTTGATCTCCGCATGAATTGAAATAATGGTAGGTTTTCAGGGAGATTAAGAATAAATATGATGGAAGATTTAATGTTCAGCATTATGGAAGGTGTGATTGAAAGAAATGCATGCATTTTTATAGCTCCTTTAATGACATTGATCATACCAAATGTTTGAGAAAGAACTGCAGATGCTGCAAAAATCGAAGGTAGATAAAAATGCTGAAGAAGGGCCTCGACCTGAAACGTCACCTAATCCTTCGCTCCATAGATGCTGCCTCACCCGCTGAGTTTCTTCAGCATTTTTGTCTACCTTTGTCCATACAAATGCATCTTACTGGACTTTGTGCCTTTGTAAAGGGGATTAATAAAGTATTTATCTATCTATCTATCTATCTATCTATCTATCTATCTATCTATCTATCTATCTATCTATCTATCTATCTATCTATCTATCTATCTATCTATCTATCTATCTATCTATCTATCTATCTATCTATCTATCTATCTATCTATCTATCTATCTATCTATCTATCTATCTATCTATCTATCTATCTATCTATCTATCTATCTATCTATCTATCTATCTATCTATCTATCTATCTATCTATCTATCTATCTATCTATCTATCTATCTATCTATCTTATAGCTATTTCTGAAGTGTAGGAGGTACAGCAGCTTATGTGCAAACAACATAATCCCACAGACAGCTATGATGATGACCAGGTAATCCATGTCTTCACTAATCTCGATAGCCAGGATACTCTGGGAATTACATTCTGTTCTTGCAATCATGGGACATTATTACACCTCCCAAGCAGGGAAGTCACCGCCTCAGCTTACACCTCATGTGGAGATAACATCTCTCACAGTGCAGCACCCTTCAGCGTTACACAGGAGAGTCAGAGGTTCTTGTGCACAAGGTCTGGAATGCTGCTACTGCCCACAAGTCTCCCACTCAGAAAGGCAAGTGCTGTCCACAATCTCAAATTACACTCTTGTAAATGTGGATCTGAGATGCGAGGAGAAATTTAACTTTTCGGTTATTGCATCAGGAGATAAGAGACTCTTCCGCCTTATTGTGATCTCGCTTTTGAATATGAGATTTGTAACAATACAATACAATATATACAATACCGTTTATTTGTCATTTGAACCTCACATGAAGTTCAAACGAAATTTGGTTTCTGCAGTCATACAAGAAAAGAACCAAGACACACACCAACACAATTTACACAAACATCCATCACAGTGAATCTCCTCCTCACTGTGATGGAAGGCAAAGTCTTGTCTCTCCCCTGCTCTCCATTCCTCTCCCGAAGTCAAAGTCAAAGCCCCCGGCGGGCGCTAGCAAGTCCCACCGCGACTTAAAGCCGCGCCGTGCGATGTAAGGCCCTGCTCCGGGTCCCGATGTCGGAGCCCCCGGCGGACGCTAGCAAGTCCGTGGTCATTTAAAGCCGCGCCGGGCGATGTAAGGCCCCGCTCCAGTTCACTCTCAACCCCGCAATTCGAGCGGGAGAAGTCGCCGTTGCCGGTGCCCCGCAAAGCGGTCTCCCACCGGAAATCCGCGAGCTCCCAGTGTCACCATCCACCGGAGTCGGGTCGCAGCAGCGCGCCACCGCAGCTCTCCACGCTCCGAAGCTGGCCAGCTCTACGATGGTAGGTCCGCAGCTCCGCAGGCTCCGTGACTTGAGCTGTCGTTCCGGTTGGAGGCCGTTCCACGGTGCTAGGCCCCAACGGCAACGGAGACCCGACAGGGAAAGGTCGGGTCCCCGTACAGGGAAGAGATCTAAAAGTTTCCCCCACCCACCCCCCCGCCCCCCACACATACACAGTCAAAAAACCACCACAAACTATACCCTCAACAGGACAATAAAATAAAAAAAGACAGACGGACTGCAGAGGCCGCTGCGACGTCGGTCGCGCGGGCACTCTTCACAGTGGGCACTCTTCGTGGTTGTCATGGGGGCATGGAGATATACAGTATAGAAAGCCCTTCAGCCCAACATATCCATGTCAACCTTTTTTACGAATCTACACTATCCCATTTGCCTGCACTAGATCTGTATCCTACAGTGCCTGAATTGTATCTATAAATGTCTCTGAAATGGTACAAGATTTCATAGGAGTCTGAGGGGAAACTTTTTCACACAAAGGGTGATGGGTGTATGGAACAAGATGCCAGAGGAGGTAGATGAGGCTGGGACTATCCCAACATTTAAGAGGCAGTTAGGCAGGTACATGGGTAGGACAGGTGTGGAGGGGTATGGACCAAATGCGGGAAGGTGGGACTAGTGTAGCTGGGACATGTTGGCCGGTGTGGGTAAGTTGGGCTGAAGGACCTGTTTCCACACTGTATCACTCTATGACTAAGAAACCTATGTACAGCCAAGTGTGAATTCAAGTTAGCGACATCCAACAACCACACAGATCCCCGACAATTATAGCAATGCTTATCTGCTTTAATGGTCTTACAAAGTGAAGTTAGGCAGTATCGCTGATGAGCTCAGTGTATTCTATGCTCACTTTGAACAGGTCGGTGAACTGACGTCATCCTCTCTGACAGCCTCGGGTGCACCTGTACCCACGGTCACCGTCACAGATATCAGATCGGCCTTCCTGAGAGTGAACCCGCGGAAAACAATGGGCCCCAAATAGAATCCCCAGCTGTGTCCTCAGAACCTGCTGGGACCAGCTGACAGGAGTAATCGTAGACATCTTTAACCTCTCTTCACTCCATTCTGAGGTTCCCATATGCTTTAGGAAGACTACTATTATCCGGTGCCCAACATAAGCAAGATAGCCTTAATGACTAAAGTCCGGTGGCTCCGACATTTACAATCATGAAGTACTTCCAAACAGCCTTGATCAGCCTATTGACACAACACGTCCACAGCAGATACAATCTTCCTTGTCTTACTCTCATCACTGGACAATAAGCACCTACATCTAACTCCTATTTGACTGTTGCTCTGCCTTCAATGTCATAATCATAACTAAACTCAGCTCCATATTCTTTGACCCAGGAGTCAACACCCTCCACTGCAATGGGATCTTAGATTTTCTGACCCATAGGCCGCAATCAGTAACTATAGATAACAAAATATACTCCACAATAGTTCTCAACACTATATTCTGCACTCTGGTTATTTCTCTCTATTGTACTCGTGTATAGCTTGATTGTTCTCATGTGGTATGATTTGACTTGCTAGCACACGAGCAAAGTTTTTCACTGTATCTCAGTTCACGTGACAATAATAAACGAATACAAATACTGATGGGGTGGGCGGCGCGACTCACGTCGCAGCGGCCTCTGCAGACCGTCGTGTCTTTTTTTATTTTCTTGTCTCGTTTGAGTGTAGTTTATAATGTTTTTTTAACTGGGTATGTGTGGGGGGGCGGGAGGTGGGGGGAAATTTTTAAAATCTTTTCACTGTACGGAGGACCCGACCTTTTCTCTGTCGGGTCTCCGTTGTCGTTGGGGCCTAGCACCGTGGAGCGGCCTCCAGCCGGAACGACCTGGGGATCCAGTCGCAGAGCCTGCGGACTACTCACCATCGCGGAGCTGGCCGAGTTCGGGGCGGGAGGAGCTGTGGTGGCGCGCTGCTGCGGCCCGACCCCAGAGATTCGGAGACACCAGCTGCCGGCCCGGTGGACGGTGACACAGGGAGCTCGCGGGTCCCTGGTGGGAGACCGCTTTTCGGGGCTTCTGCAACGGAGACTTCTCCCGCCCGAGTTGCGGGGTTGAGGATGACCTGGAGTGGGGCCTTGCATCGCCCGGCGGGGGCTTTGACTTTGACATCGGGAGGAGAATGGGGAGTGCAGGGGGGAGATGGGACTTTGCCTTCCATCACAGTGGGGAGGAGATTCTCTGTGATGGATGTTTGTGTAAATTGTGTTGTGTCTTGGTTCTTCTACTTGTTTGTATCACTGCGGAAACAAAATTTCGTTTGAGCCTCAGTGAGGTTCAAATGACAACAAATAAATTGTATTGTATAACAATACCAATATTGATTGTATCTGACTCCACTACTACTTTGGTATCACGTTCAAGATATCAAACAGATAGTATGTGAAATCAAAACTTTTGAGATTCTGCATCTACACCATAATGTTCCACCAGTGTTGTTGATAATTGATACATTTACCTGATTATCTGAAAGAGTTGTGCAAATAAAATTAAACAACCACTCACTTGATTATTGAATGCATCAGGAGCAAGCCTCTTATAAACTGGTGTCAATAAACTCGCCAAGTCTTGTAGATTTTCCTCCAGCTTCTCCTCCTGAAAAGCAAGGTAACAATTTCAACATGGAGAAAATTTCTACCACTGAAAGATTTAAAGTTCACTGCCTCAAGGGAATATCACACTTCGACAAGGAAGCAGCCCAAGTTTTTTGGGTAAAGAATTATAACGGGTACTCCTAGTTTCCAAAGATATGCATCATGCAACAAATTACATCTTTAAATTGTTCTTTATGTTTCATGGTTGAAAGATTAGAAACCGATTAACAATCTCGCAATAGACAATAGGTGCAGGAGTAGGCCATTTGGCCCTTCGAGCCAGCACCGCTTTTCAATGTCATCATGGCTGATCATCCCCAATCAGTACCCCGTTCCTGCCTTCTCCCCATATCCCCTGACTCTGCTATCTGTAAGAGCCCTATCTAACTCTCTCTTGAAAGTATCCAGAAAACTGGCCTCCACCGCCCTCTGAGGCACAGACTCACAACTCATTGTGAGAAAAAGTGTTTCCTCGTCTCCGTTCTAAATGGCTTACCCCTTATTCGTAAACTGTGGCCCCTGGTTCTGGACTCCCCCAATATCGGGACCAAGTTACCTGCCTCTAGCGTGTCCAAACCATTAACAATCTTATATGTTTCAATAAGATGCCCTCTCATCATTCTAAACTCCAGAATGTACAAGCCCAGCCGCTCCATTCTCTCAGCATATGACAGTCCCGCCATGCCGGGAATTAACCTTGTAAACCCACGCTGCACTCCCTCAATAGCAAGCATGTCCTTCCTCAAATTAGGGGACCAAAACTGCACACAATACTCCATGTGTGGTCTCACTAGGGCCCTGTACAACTGCCGGACCTCTTTGCTCCTATACTCGACTCCTCTTGTTATAAAGGCCAACATGCCATTCGCTTTCTTCACTGCCTGCTGTACCTCAGTGACGTGCGGTGAGGTCAATGGCTGGGGAGGCACTGGCTTCTACTCCATCCTAACTTAGTTGTCTGTGCGTGATGTGTGTGTGTGTGTGTTAGTTGTCTGTGCGTGATGTGTGTGTGTGTGTTAGTTGTCTGTGCGTGATGCGTCTGGGAGGAAAGGATTAGTCTTATGGTCACTACCTCCTAATGGCTCATTAACCTCAAGTTCCTTTATCAAATCCAGTTCATTATATAACACTAAATCCAGAATTGTCTTCTCCCTGGTAGGCTCCAATACAAGCTGCTCTAAGAATCCATCACGAAGGCACTCTACAAAGTCTCTTTCTTGGGGTCCAGTACCAACCTGATTTTCCCAGTCTACCTGCATCTCCCATAAATCTCCCATAACAACCACAGCATTACCTTTGCTGCATGCCAATTTTAACTCCTGATTCAACTTGCACCCTATGTCCAGGCTACTGTTTGGGGGCCTGTAGATAAGTCCCATTAGGGTCTTTTTAGCCTTACAATTCCTTAGTTCTATCCATACTGACTCCACATCTCCTGTTTCAATGTCACCCCTTGCAGGGACTGAATTTCATTCCTCACCATCAGAGCTACCCCACCCCCTCTGCCCATCTGTCTGTCTTTTCGATAGGAGGTATACCCTTGGGTATTCAGTTCCCAGCCCTGGCCCTCTTGCAGCCATGTCTCTGTAATTCCCACAACATCATACTTGCCAATTTCTAACTGAGCCTCAAGCTCGTCCACTTTATTTATTATACATCGCGCATTCATATACAACACTTTGACCTCCATATTCACGTCCCCCCTCGCACCGCTCGCAATTGGCCCTGACCTTACTCTTTTATCCCTTCTCGAACTTTCCTTCCAATTAATTCGAGAATCTTTTGTAATTTTTCCTGTACTCACTTCCCCTTCAACTCCATCTTTATACTCCCAATTTGTCAATCCCTCCCCCCCACTATTTAGTTTAAACCCACACGTGTAGCCCTAGCAAACCTGCCTGCCAGAATGTCAGTCCCCCTCCAGTTAGTGTAACCCGTCCCTTTTGTACAGGTCACCCCTACCCCAGAAGAGATCCCAGTGGTCTATAAATCTAAATCCTTGCTCCCTGCTCCAGCCCCTCAGCCACACATTCAGATCCCCTATCTCCCTGTTCCTGTCCTCACTAGCACGAGGTACTGGAAGCAATCCAGAGATAACCACCCAAGAAGTCCTGCTTTTCATTCTCCTTCCTAACTCTATGAACTCACGTTGGAGAACCTCCTTCCTCTTCTTCCCGATGTCGTTTGTGCCCACGTGCACAACTACTGCCGGCTGTTCACCTTCTCTCTTGAGGATGTTCTGAATTCAGCTTGTGACATCCTGAACCCTGGCACCAGGGAGGCAACAGACCATCCTCGCATCTCGTCTGCCGCCACAGAATCTCCTGTCTGCTCCTCGGACAATGAAGTCACCCACCACTAGGGCTCTGCCCGACGTCGGTCTCGCAGGTCGAGTCCCATCTCTAGGATTGGAGCCACCGACGTGTCCGCCACTCGGACTGGAAGCATCAACTCGCCCGACAGTTCCCAAGAGGGCGCACCTGTTTTCATTAGGCACAGCTACCTGGGTCTTCTGCACTCCACGGTTACCACCCTTTCTCTCAGTCACACACCTTGGTTCTTCCCGTATCCTTGGCGTGACTACCTCACTGTAGGTCCTGTCCAGGAAACTCTCGTTTTCCCAAATGGCCCTGAGGTCATCCAGCTGCTTCTCCAGTGCCCCAACAAGGTCCTTCAGGAACTGAAGCTGGATGCACTTGCCACAGTTGTAGCAGCCAGAGGCTCCATCCGTGTCCCTGGGCTCCCACATTCTGCAAGCCTCACACTGTATCATCTGTCCTGTCATGTGTTCACCGCGTCCCGTCCTCTCCACCTTTTTGCGTAGCCTCCTCTCCGAATACTCTCGAACCAAAGACTCACACTTTACTCACGGCCACTCACTAGAGCCGCCTTGCTTGTACTGACTGATAAATTGCCTAATTTACAAATTTACAAACCAAATTCCTCAGTTTTAAACATTTTCCACTGTGACTTACTCACCTTTCCCACGTGTTTCAGCCAATAAGCTCTTCTCCCTGCTTCTCTTTGATTGCTGCTTGTCCAAGATCCACGTAAGCAATGTACCTTCCATGACAGTACTACCTTTATTCTAACCAGCAGGATGGTTATGAGACAAAGGAGTTTTGAAGGTTGCAGCAACAACCAGAAATCCTCAGACACTGGATGTGGAGCTGCCATCACCACCCACTGAATGGGCAGAATGGGCTGCAATCCCTGCAACTTCTAACTAGTTGTGAAAGAGACTTGAATCTGGAGCCTGTTGCTTGAAACTTTGAATGTTCTCCCTCAGTGCCACGTCTGCTCCGTAGTTCAAATTGTGGGCAAGTGACGCGTGTGTTTTTCAATGCTCTAAAGCCACCTAAAGCCTGTAAATCCTGTAAAGATCCTTTCCTGTGATGCTGTTCAAGAGACAAGGCATTGTGCTTGAATCGCCTTTTAACAGAATTCCACCAAAATTCAGCTCCATGTATCATTAGCAGTATGAGTTTGTCAAAACAGTGAGTGGGCAGATGCACACCCGGTTACCACCCACCTCATTGGGATCATCGCCGAGCAGCTTAAATTTCCGGGGAGCTTTACTTCTGGCAAACTTGCATCCGTTATAGTACATACTCCAGGAGCAGCCGAAGGAAAACGAGGCTCCACCGGTGTCTTGATTCAGCCCTTGGCAAGCACACGTCCGTCTGCATAAAAAGGTCAGTGTCAATCGTGTCGCCTTTTCATTTGGCATTATCATCTGAAATGCTAATATATCATCCCAACTTGGATACATATCATGATACTTTGACTGGCACTTGGTCAAAATCTTGTAATTCCTATCTGACAACATTTGTAAGTGCACCTCACCACATAAACAGACTCACTGCACACGCCAACCCTCCTTCCATAGTGGAGTACTTCACTGTCATTCAAATGAGACAAGTGCCACAGTGGTAGAGTTGGTGCCTTACAGGACCAGAGACCCGGGTTCGATCCTGACTACGGGTGCTGTCTGTACGGAGTTTGTACGTTCTCCCCGTGACCACATGGGTTTTTTCCAGGATCTCCGGTTTCTTCCCACATTCCAAAGACGTATAGGTCTGAGGTTAATTGGCTTTGAGGTTGTCAAAAATTGTAAAATTGTTCCTGGTGTGTAAGATAGTGCTAGTGTACAGGGATCACTGCTCGGGGTAGAATCGTTGGGTCGAAGGGCCTGTTTCTTTGCTGTATCTCTAAATTAAACTCAACTAAATTAAACTAAAGGGCCACTTCTCAAGGCCACTAAGGGTGGATTACAAACATCACATACTTCTCAGGATGATTAAAATAAATGTTTGAATTTAAACACAAGCGATTGATGTGACCATTATTAGGAATTTAGGTATGTGCCTAACACCTGTGGAGTTTGACTGAGACCCTGTCTTTTGATATTTTACAAATCTGGGCGTTTCAAACACCCACTTCGTCAGCTGTGGTTCTTGCAGTCCAGCAGCTGCCTCTTCTACCTTATGGTTCACATTGAAAGTCTACAAGTTGCAAGTACACCCCACATGGTGTTCTGACCAAAATAACGGAGAAAAATCACATGTCCTGTTTGTTGAGTGGGATGCTTGACCTCTCAGAACATGCGTAGAAAACTCAGTGTAACTCAAGAAACTGCCCAGACATCACAGCTCTCATTATGAAAAATGCAAGTGGTTGGCTCAACACTTTAAGCAACTAAGTTGTCTCCTCTAACCTCGTCTACAGTATTCAGTGTTCCTGGCGTGATGAGACCAAATGCAAACTAGGTGATAACTCAGTTAACCTCGCACTGTTGGAACTGCCGGTTGCTAACCATTTTAACACCTATCCATTCCTATACTGCCCTTTCTGTCCTGGGCCTCTTCCATTGCCAGATTGAGGCCACACGCAAACTGGACCTTGTAATTTCATATAGCTTAAAACCCAATGGTATGAACATTGAATTCTCCAATTTAACATAACACCCTCTCCCCTTATTTCCTGTGCCATGTAAGCATCCATTTCTTCTACTCTATCCACCTTTCCTCTCCCCTCTCTCCACCCCCACCCCATCTCATTCCACATAACTCTCCCTCTAACTTTACACTTCACTCCTCTCCTTATCTGACACTTTTTTGTCTCCTTTTCATCCCTAACCTTTGTACAGCCATCTGCCAGTCCAACTCCCCTCAGCTGTATCCACTATCGCTTCGCTTGCCAGGCTTTGTTCCCCTCGCACCTATTTTCCAGCTGTCACACCTTTACTATAATCAGTCTGAAGAAGGGTTCCGACACCTATCCATGTTCTCCAGAGATGCTGCCTACCCATTGTGTTAATCCAAAACTCTCTGATTTTTCAATTCCTAAAAGTTCGGACAGTGATCCTTGCTTATCTCTGCTCAGCTGGGTCTCTGTTCCTGGGGAGCTGACTCATTCAATGTTTCTCATCCATTTAAGATAGCCGGTAATTTATTCTTTCACTTTAAAGTAAGAATTGTAATCCATGCAAATTCCCTCTCATCCTCAGGATGTTCCAGCGTGATGTAGCCCCAAGGATGTATTTTTATAGCACATTCACTGAGGTTACTTTTGCTTCCTTCATTAATTTTGTGGATCCGGCCTTTACTGCTCTTCACTAATTGCCTTGAGCAGATGGTGCCTTCTTGTATCTCTGCTGTCTTTGTGGTGAAGCTATTCCCATGGTGTTGTTCGATAAATGTAGCTGACAATTTGTCCACCCGCGATTCTATACACAGTGAGTGAGATAATTGAGCAGATCATGTCAGTTCAGTGATAAATATATTTGCCAGTACAAATGAAGAATTCACTTATCATAGAATCATAGAATCATAGAAAGTAGGTGCGAGAGTAGACCACCAGGTCCGTCGAGCCCGCACCGCCATTCACTCATGGCTGAACACTAAACAGACACACTTACCCACAAACAGTAGACACAAGACACAGAACACAAGACACTACCCTCCCCTTTATACCGCTATCACCCCTCTCCACCCCAAGAACCGCGTGATCTCCTGGGGGAGGCAAAAAACCGGATAAAAACCCAGGTCCAATTCGGGAAAAAAATCCGGGAAATTCCTCTCCGACCCCAATCCAGGCGATCGACACTTGTCCAGGAGATCACTCAGGTCTTACTATACTAACCATACCTAGGTCCATATCCCTGCCCTCTCCCCGTAGCCCCTTATCCCCTTGGCAGCTAAAAAACCATCTATTTTTGACTTAAATATATTTAACGTTTCTGCTTCCACTGCTCCCTGGGGCAGTGAATTCCACAAACTAACCACCCTCTGGGTGAAGAAGTTCTTCCTCATCTCAGTTTTAAAAGAGCCCCCCCTCACTCTGCAACTATGTCCCCTAGTTCTAGCCCCCCCGATCATTGGGAACATCCTCGGTGCATCCACCCGATCAAGGCCCCTCACGTTATCGTTCTTTTAATTATGATATGTGATGTTTTAGCCACATGACAATGAAGTGCTTCTTTACAAGAGAAAGGAATGGGGAGATGTTGCTGTTCGGACACTTGTATGTTGGCTGGGGTTTGTGTTGAAAGGGCCTTCTGTAAACCCCATAAGCCTGTTGTGAAGGCTCTGTTTTTCTCAGGACTTGTCTCTCAGAAAGTGAACCGTTAGCCAATAATTATCAGTTCATTGCCAAATCCCAAGGTTCAGACTGCAGTGTAATCCCAAATACCTTCATTGGCTTCATGATACTGCCAGTTTAATTCACCCAACTTCCAAAATCTAAATTAGATGAATCGAAATTCATTAACATTTTCACCTTGAAAATTTATTGTCAAAAAAAGCTTAAAACTACTGTCCATTTAAACATCCTTAAACGTGCTTTTATTTTTTACGAGACTTAAATGCTGAAACTCTCCATGGCATAATCACAACTCTGGAGATGTGTGTTCCACGTTGTAACTGGGCATTAAGTTAACAAGGTGAAAAAAAACACTCTTTTCAAAATGTTAAATACTGGGAGGGTAATCTTTGCCCTCTGAACACAGGGCAAACATTGCCTGCAGGAAGATATTGCATCCATTTATCCCATGGTACCGTGATCCCTAAATTTAAAAGGAAGCCAGATCCTTTCAGAATCCCTTTAATCGCTGTTTAAATTACACCTTGTGTTCCAAATGGGAAGGGAACCACTGGAGAGATGGAGTGCCCACTAGCCAGTAATTCAACACAGCATTAGGGTGAGGCTGAGGGCAAGGGTTGTCTGGAACAGGCCTGGTTTTATCCTGGAAATTCCCAGAAATGTGAAAGGTGAATAACACATCCAACCAGAGGGATTTTAATATGGAAATTGCTGCCGATCGCTTCTTTAGAAAAAAAACCCCTCCAGGTCCTTCATTAAGCAGCTCAAAAGCCTCTGTTGCAGCTACTAGTACTCACGCTTCCCTTTCCAATTAGCAAAGTGACTGCCTTGAAATGTGGGAGGTGACGGGCATGGGGAGAATCTATGTCTTCCGGCACCAATGGAAAGACAAAGCAATTCCAGTCCTCACAGCTTACTCCATCATTTACTGAAACATCTCAGGGTGAGTGTGCACATTGTTATTCATTGAGGGTCGGATCAGTGCTGAATCTTGACTATTGTCCTTTTTAAAAATGTGACATGTATTTGCACAAAAATGCTTATTAGAAGGATCGACTGTAAAATCATTGAGCTACCAAGACCCTGTAAAGATATTTTCAGCACTTTATCTTGATCGCAGCCTCTTCTGCTGTGGCAAATGCCTCCAGCAGTGGAAGTATGGGCAGAAATGACAAGTCGTTTATCTCAACAAAAGCAAGTACAATGTAATGTTTTACATGAGACTAGAGAAGTAACATATGCAGGAAAACATGTTGCAACTTGGGTGTTCCCGTGATAGAGCTTTGCAACGTAGAACAGTGCAGAACAAGAACAGACCCTTCGGCCCTAATGTCTGTGCTGACCACAATGCCAATTTAAACAACATCTGCCTGCACATTTCATATCTGTTTATGTGATTGTCTAAAGACCTCTGAAATGGTTCTATCCTATCTGCTTTCACCATCTCCCTTACATGACCTTAAAACATATTACCCGCTGTGTAAACAAAGTTTGCCTCAAATCACCTATAAAGTTCCCTCTCTCACCATAAAACTGTGCCCTTTTTTTTGACCCTCTGAGGTTCCTGGGTTGAGTAAAGTTAACTCTGGGATGAATACAGTGCAGGTACTCATTATTCGATAATCCTGTATATTTTATGTTCCAGGACTCTGCTCCAATCGGGGTGTTAGTCAAAATCAATGAATGAAGCAGTCAAATGACCGGGAGTTGGCAGCTTATGGTCATGGAAAGACAAGCGCCAAAGGTATGTCAGTTTTAACTCATTCATGTAAAGTGATGTTGATCGATGGCCTATTGATTTTCCATCCCACTGTGAGTGCTGACAGTGAACGACAGGAATCGCTGCACCTATCAGCAGGTTCACGTGCGTCTCTTTTAACCTCATCTACTGCATCCAATGTCCCCACTGTAACCTCCTTTACAATGGCAAGACCAAGCGTAGATTCGACAACTGTTTCGCCAAACACTAGCGCTCGGTACGCCAAGGCCTACTGGATCCCCCAGTTGCTAATCATTTTAACTCCCCTTACCAGTCCCATACTGATCTTTCTGTCCTGGGCCTCCTCCATTGCTAGAGCAAGGCTACACACAACTGGAGGTACAGTACCTCTTATTCCACTTGAGTAGCTTACAACCCAATGGTATGAACAATGTATTCTCCAATTTTAAGTAACTCACCAAAACCAACCCCTCCCTCTTTCCCCCGTCCTCTTCCCTGGGCCCCACATTGACTCACACACATTTCTCCCCTCCCCATTCCTTCTTCTGGCATCACAAATCGCAGATCTACTATTCGTACCTCGCATCATTAGTCCTTTCATCTCTTTGGCTTTGTCCAACTTTGCCTATCAAAAACCCGCCTCACCTGTATCCACCTATCCCAGTGCCAAGCTTTGTCCTGCCCCTCCCAGACTTTCTCACCCCCATCCCCACCAAATCAGTCTTAAGAAGGGTCCCAACCAAAAACATCACCAATCCATATTCTCCAGAGATCCTGTCTGATCAACTGAATTACTCCAGCACTTTGTGCCTTTTTTAGGGGAAGTCCTGTGTGTAATGAAAATGTGAGCCTTCATATAAAGATTGTGTTCACATTTCTGCTGTCCATAGCACATGTGTGAGCGGCTGGACTCACAAGCTGGCCGTACTAGTGGGCACATCTTGAGAAACCAAAGGAAGCTCCCAGACCACAATCCCACAATGCACCTTGTGCACTCTCCTGCCTTCTGATGTCTTGAACAATTGTCCCGTTGCAACATAAAACGATTTCTCGCTTGTGTATTGCATTGTGTTCATTGATGCTGTACTTGCACATTGGAGCCTTGCCCAAAGAGTACATAGGTCCTGAAGTTGGAACCCATCCAGACCACGGCACCAGTCAACTAAAGGTCAGTGCTGTGCAATGTAATGCTTCAAAGTCGAGCCGCAAATCAACTCCGTAATACTTGAAATATGTAACAAAGTTCTGTCCAATTTTCTTTCATGTTGCATTTATTGAGGCAATGGGGAATGGAGTCCACTCAGTGCCACATCTGGAGCAGCAAAGCAAAGCTCCTTCTACTCTTCAGTAACACCACCAGCCTCAATATGGTTGTTTGCCGTAATAAAACCTGTCTTAAACCGAGCTCCTCATTCCACACCGGATCCACATAGCAATTGATAGAGTAACCATTCAGCCCAGGTCCCAGAGGTAAAGACCGGCTACTTGGCTCCCCGGCTCTGACCCATTTACAATCAGCATCATGCGGTGAAGATATACAAATGACTGTAGAATGTGGAATTCCTACTCTTCATTCAGAGCACATCTGCGGCTGGTCAGGGCGCCATGCTTCCTCAGGGTTTCTGTGAGCTCCATGTACAGTCTGTCAGCAAGTGGCAAAGCGATTCCTTCCCACACCAGGATGAGCACCACGAGCACTGCTGTGTCACACGTGTGGCCGGCTCGCTCCCGCACCAGGCAGAGCAACTTCTCATCAACGCAGCTTCGCCGAAGCACCTGTCAGCAGCAGAAACAAATCATGATTGAAAGTTCAACCCACCTCGTGTAAAGATTCTGGACTGATTCGGGATTTATTTGTGCTTAGAAACACAAGCTTTAAGACCAGACGGTGGCCAGACAGTAGAGCCTAAACTTAATTGAATTAGATCATTGCTGATTTCTCCAATGCAATTGGATCAATCCTTCTTAAATCTTGCTGTAATATGGGGGATACCAGGAGAAATATGTATCACAGTTTAGTTTAGAGATATAAACAACAGAGTCCATGCCAATTATTGATCATCCGTTCACACTAGTTTTATGTTATCTCACTTTCTCATCCACTCCCTACACACAAGGAGCAATTTGAAGTGGGCAAAAAACCTACAAATGTGCATTTTGGGATATGGGCGGAAACTGGAGCACCCGGAGGGAACATATGCCGTCACAGTGAGAACATGCAAATTCCACAATGGCAGCACCTGAGGGCAAGATCGAACCCTGTGAGGTAGCAGCTCCATTGGTTGATGTGTGCTGAAATGTATTCCCTGACATTCAATAGCAGCATTCAAAGAAGTTTGATAGGGAAATGTTGTTTATCCGAGTCAATGGATTCAATAGACATCTTTGATCAGCATACACCATTATTTAAATGAAGATCGGACAACAATCTCCAAGGACCCAACCTGGTTGAAACTGTGGAAAGCAAGAAGTTGCTTCCAAAATACCCAACTTCTCCAGAAGCTGTGCAGTATGAGCATTTCAACGAGAGATTCAGTGTTGAAATGTGCAGAACAGTATTTGCATGATATTTGGTGAATAAACTCTCCACTAAACATTGGGTTAGCCACTCAATTGTAAATCTTTGAAGTCTCTAAATCGTTGCACATAAACTCTCCAGCACTGTAAAATGTTACTTTCTTTTTGTTTCATACTCAACCACTCAGTCAAAATCCAATTCTTAGACCCTTCTCATTATCATCAATCAGTATGTGATTTGACATTGAATTCAAGAGTCTAACTTGCTCTGACCCTATGCAGCTCATCAGCAATTTCTCATTCTGGTTTAAGTGATACACAGTTAACACAGACCCCAGATATTCTGCAGAGAGCACCAGACTTTTTTAGATTGTGGGTGGCAGGGACCTTTAGGTCAAAGCCCAGGATAAGTTTACAGGAAAGCACAAGTGTAACATTTTCGAGGATGTAACTAGTGGAGTGGATAAGGGAGAACCAGTGGATGTGTTATATCTGGACTTTCAGAAGGCTTTCAACAAGGTCCCACATAAGAGATTAGTATACAAACTTAAAGCACACGGTATTGGGGGTTCAGTATTGATGTGGATAGAGAACTGGCTGGCAGACAGGAAGCAAAGAGTAGGAGTAAACGGGTCCTTTTCAGAATGGCAGGCAGTGACTAGTGGGGTACCGCAAGGCTCAGTGCTGGGACCCCAGCTATTTACAATATATATTAATGATTTGGACGAGGGAATTGAATGCAACATCTCCAAGTTTGCGGATGACACGAAGCTAGGGGGCAGTGTTAGCTGTGAGGAGGATGCTAGGAGGCTGCAAGGTGACTTGGATAGGCTGGGTGAGTGGGCAAATGCATGGCAGATGCAGTATAATGTGGATAAATGTGAGGTTATCCACTTTGGTAGCAAAAACAGGAAAGTAGACTTGTATCTGAATGGTGGCCGATTAGGAAAAGAGGAGATGCAACGAGACCTGGGTGTCATGGTACACCAGTCATTGAAAGTAGGCATGCAGGTGCAGCAGGCAGTGAAGAAAGCGAATGGTATGTTAGCATTCATAGCAAAAGGATTTGAGTATAGGAGCAGGTAGGTTCTACTGCAGTTGTACAGGGTCTTGGTGAGACCACACCTGGAGTATTGCGTACAGTTTTGGTCTCCTAATCTGAGGTAGGACATTCTTGCCATAGAGGGAGTACCGAGAAGGTTCACCAGACTGATTCCTGGGATGTCAGGACTTTCATATGAAGAAAGACTGGATAGACTCGGCTTGTACTCGCTAGAATTTAGAAGATTGAGGGGGGATCTTATAGAAACTTACAAAATTCTTAAGGGGTTGGACAGGCTAGATGCAGGAAGATTGTTCCCGATGTTGGGGAAGTCCAGAACAAGGGGTCACAGTTTAAGGATAAGGGGGAAATCATTTAGGACCGAGATGAGAAAAACATTTTTCACACAGAGAGTGGTGAATCTCTGGAATTCTCTGCCACAGAAGGTAGTTGAGGCCAGTTCATTGGCTATATTTAAGAGGGAGTTAGATGTGGCCCTTGTGGCTAAAGGGATCAGGGGGTATGGAGAGAAGGCAGGTACAGGATACTGAGATGGATGATCAGCCATGATCATATTGAATGGCGGTGCAGGCTCGAAGGGCGAATGGCCTACTGCTGCACCTATTTTCTATGTTTTTGTATATCATGTTCGTCTCTTCCCAAAACTCCAGCCTGACCTATTACCAACCAAATGCAAATCATGTGTAATGGCTCATCTTTTTCAGATCTTGGAACTTGGAGGAGAAATAAAATTAACTACTCACCCATTTTGCAATAGGGCATCCTTGACTGCTTTTGCCCTCTCTGCCTGTATACACAATTTTCTCGATTCTTATAGCACTGCCTTTCTTGCTAAACCTGGCAGGGGGTCAAAAGCATTAACCTGATGATTAGCACAGAACCAGAAATATTTTTTTTAAACAGTCTAGCATTTGATTTCTGATCTCCTTAAAGACAATCCATTCAGTAAATGCATGAATCAGGAGATTCAGGTACCAAAACAGCACCCAGTTTACGGCGAATTTCACACACAACGTCAAAACATCACAGGATCCATTTGCTTCAGAATGAGAATTCTATCAATTTTAATGTTCCTGGATATCGTGTAAAATCCACTGAACGCAGAACACAGAAAATAAATGTGCAAGCAGAATTGTCACAATATAGTCACAGAGGATTCCTGTCTCCACTAATTATAGGTTACTAATAACAACCGTTGTTGGTAATTTTAATGGTGTACTTACTCACCAGGGAGGCAACTGTTGTAAACAGACCTTTCCTGGCATTTAGCCCCACAAGGTTTAAATATCCATTGACAGAGGAAGATAAGCTCATTACAAACCAAGGTTTATGATGGCAGATGCATGGTAGATGCAGTTTAATGTGGATAAATGTGAGGTTATCCACTTTGGTAGCAAAAACGGGAAGGCAGATTATTATCTAAATGGTGTCAAGTTGGCAAAAGAGGAAGTACAACGGGGTCAATGAAAGTAAGCATGCAGGTACAGCCAGGGCCAGCCTTAGGAGGTGCGGATTGGGAAACATTTTCATAGAAATATAAATATATAATTATAAATGAGATATTCAGGCACGTGCCGTGAGTAATTAGTCCGGGTAGGCAGTCAGTCAGCTTTAAAAGTTACGGGTAGGGCAGCAGCATTGTGAAGGAGGGGTCCTTCACAACGCTGCTGCCCTCCCCGCAACTTTACCCCTGGCCAGACTCCCCACACGCTGTGAAAGGAACTCTGCCTCTCCCCCTCCCTCCCCCCCGAGCAATGCGGCACCCGCAGAGGGAACGGACCAGGAGCCACCACGGGCCAGGACTCCCCCCCCCCCCCCCCCCCTCCAACAGAAAGGAACCGCAGATGCAGCCGTCACCGCAAAACGTCAAATTATTCCGGGAATGCCGAGGCGACAGGGTGAGGGAGAGAGAGTGAGAGAGCGAGAGAGAGACGAGATGGGGAGTGGGAGAGAGAGTGCGCGAGAGAGAGAGAGAGAGAGGGAGGGAGGGAGAGAGTGAAAGACAGAGAGACACAATGTGGGTCGGTAGGTGAATGACTTTACCTGCACACCAAGAAGAAGCCCGTGCTCGCGGTCCGGAGCCCTCAATCATGAAGTGAGTTTTAAGAAATTCTCAATGTGTCATCAATGCATCGATCTTACCATCGCTCGCCAGGGGCTTTAACATCGGGAGAAGAATAAAGAACAAGGGAGAGACAAGACTTTGCCTTCCATCACAGTGAGGAGGTGTTTGGAGATTCACTGTGATGGATGTTTGTGTAAATTGTGATAATTGTGTGTCTTGGTTTTTTTTCTTGTTCGTATGACTGCAGAAATGAAATTTCGTTTGAACTTAGGTTCAAACGACAATAAACGGTATCTTATCTTATCTTATCACATTGAATGGCAGTGCTGGCTCGAAGGGCCGAATGGCCTACTCCTGCACCTATTGTCTATGAAGCTGAACATGTTGTCAATGAGTCTAAATTAGAACATTTTACAGATTAACAAAATCACACAGTGTATTACAGAGATCAAAGATTTCAATATTATGTCATTATACCTGCTTTCCATGAGCTCTCGAATTTGGGCTACATTACGGCCTGCTCCAAGGTGCGTGTAGTAAGGACCTTCATCTTTTTCAATGATTTGCTCTGTTGAATCAAATGAAAAAAAACTAACATTATAAACTAACATTTCAGAAATTGTCTGCACTGGTCATGGGTTCATCAATTATTAATCAGTAACAAACCAAAAGTCACATCTGTCAAACCAAAATTCAAAAGTCTGCAGAAGGGTCTCGACCCGAAATGTCACCCATTCCTTCTCTCCGGAGTCAGGGGATATGGGGAGAAGGCAGGAACGGGGTACTGATTGGGGATGATCTGCCATGCTCACATTGAATGGTGGTGCTGGCTCGAAGGGCCGAATGGCCTACTCCTGCACCTATTGTCTATTGTCAGATGTGCTGCCTGTCCCGCTGAGTTACTCCAGCTTTTTGCGTCTATCAAAAGTCACATCTCTCAGTTAAAAAGAAATGATAACTAGAATTCTAGATTGTGCAACTGAGAATAGGGAGACTACCTGCAGTATCACAATCGGCAGTCCAGGTTCAGCGTACACAGGATGCACTGAGGCAGAAAGTTGTGAATTGCAGACTCTATGTAGGAAGGTGGCATGTTAAACGGAGGTTTTAACAGCACACTCAGCTTGACATTAAAGCATCTTCCAGCACCACTAAAAGAAGAGCAGGGGGATTCTCTTTACTATGTTCCTATCGGGAGAAATGTTGGTCACTGTTGCCAAAAAGCCTGTGTAAAAATCAGCTGATGTTTGCACATCTGGATCCTATGACTTCAGTGGAACCAAATATATGGACATGGCAGCTAAAGTTCTCACACAGTCATCGTAACAGTGACCAAAGAGGAACCACCCCAGGACATTGCGTGTAAGAAAGAACTGCAGATGCTGGTTTCTATCGAAGGTAGACGCTAAATGCTGGAGCTGGATTCCAGCACGTTGCGTCCACCCCAGGACATTACTTTTATTGCAGTTGGAAATTGCTATTGACATTTTGTCTGCTATTTTTCATAGATATATTCTGTGTTTTCTCTACTGCAACATAACAGCCTTTTAAAGATCATGCAATCCATTAAAACATTTTCTCATGACGTAAGGCTTGGATAAAAGCCAAAATGCCAAAGCTTTGTTTCATTGACATGGTTGCCAAAAAACATTCCTGGCAGATGAATGGTGCTCTCCAGCTAAGATCCAAAATCCTGACCTGACCTTGGCAATAGAATACTCCAACTTGGCAACAGATTTACTACTATCCCAAGATGTCAGAGATTTTCCCCACCTTTGAATACGGAGTTCATGAATGATACTAGCAACAACTCGAGGTATTAAACAAGTCTATCAAGTGACAAGTGTGTTTAGCATTTCAGTTCTATGGCCTTAGCAGCAAGAAAGCTGCCAGCCTAAAACTAAAGTTCTCAATGTTTCAGTTCCCCTCATTCTTCAGACTATAATCTGCATGTACCAAATAATGTATGGTCAAACACAACTTGTAAGACCATAATATGTCTATCATCCTCTTTACCAGCAGGTTCAAGTCCACACTATCCTTACACTTTCACTCTCTCACTCTCCTGTTCCTCTTCTTTAGATCAAGTTCTACAATTTGCTTGAGTTACTTTCAAAGGGAAGAATTAGAATCATAGATTGAAAGGGAAGAATTAGAATCACGGATTGAAGCAGCAGAGAATGTGGGGAGAATCAGAAATTGGATCATATAGGAATATTGTAAATGGATGTCATTTTAACAATGACACATTTGTCTGAAGGTCCTTCATCAATGCTGCAACTCTCGATGATGAAAACAGATCATTGGCCCATCTGTGCCTCTTCTATGCAACAGCAGCCCATTAATTTTCACTCCTTTGATCTCTCCCTTAAGCCCTGCATTTTGTTTTTCATATTTGTGCATTTACCTCACTGTTTTTAGAATGTTATTACAGAATCCACTTTCCAGCATTATATTTCAGATCATAATAAAATCCCATGTAAAAAAGCTCACACAGTGGCGCAGCGGTAGAGTTGCTGCCTTATAGCACCAGAGACCTGGGTTCAATCCTGACTATGGGTGCTGTCTGTACGGAGTTTGTACGTTCTCCCCGTGAACGCATGGGTTTTCTCCAGGTGCTCTGGTTTCCACCCACACATGTCCCATGCATGTTGGAGAGTGTTTGTATACGGGGTGATCGCTAGTCGGCAAGCACTCGGTGTTTCTGCTCTATATCTCTAAACTAAACAACATTTGGATTTATCAATGCTTTGAATGAGGAGACCAATTGTAATTTATCCAAGTTACTCGACTGGGTCTGGGTCCGAGTGTGTCTCTCCAGTGCCATTGACGTTTTCTGCTGTGCCTCACTGCATTTCACAAATCTTGGTGCAACTTGCTAAGGATTTGACATGGCCTCACTTCAGCCCACATCCACAGAAACCCCTTGACCTCTGTCATTCTGAGCTACAGAACGTAGGATCCAACGACTGGATATTTTCTTGAATTAGCTTTTAAATCCATCTGTAACATTCCTCCTCAGTATTCCTTGCAGTCTAGGTTCTGTTAAAGGTCAGGTCGGGGGGAGTTCCACCCGCCACGGGTATCTTGTATTCCCGTGCCACCTGCTCCATGGTTCTGTTAAAGGTCAGGTCGGGGGGAGTTCCCCCCGCCACGGGCATCTTGTAATCCCGTGCCACCTGCTCCATGGTCGGATAGTCGGCAACTAAACCGTCTCTCCCACGTGGTTTGCCAGGTGAGGAGGGGGCTGTGGACACCCAGAAGGATCAAAAACAAGACCTGTCAAAGGGCAGATGAGCTCCTAGCAAGCCAACGGCCATCCACACTTGAGTAGAAGTTGTGATCACTGTCGTACATAGCATTGTAAGGCACCGTGCCCGTTGATATTTTCAACGATGATGATGATTAGGTTCTGAAACCCATAATGTGAGCATGCATTTTGTTGCCCCTTTGACATCTATTGGTTGTACTGTCCTTGGTATATTGTTGCCTCAGAGTATGTTTGCCTAAGCAGTTTCTGTCACAGGCACTAAACTGAAATACTATGTTACAGCCACTGGAGGGAGCTCCCACAGCTCTCAATGGTGTTCCAGTGTGTTGTAATCAATCGTGTGCAATTTTGGTCTACTAATTTGAGGAAGGACATTATTGCTATTGAGGGAGTGCAGCGTAGGCTCACCAGGATAATTCCCGGGATGGCGGCACTGATGTATGATGAAAGAATGGATCGACTAGGCTTGTATTCGCTGGAATTTAGAAGAATGTGAGGGGATCTTAAAGTAGAAACATATAAAATTCTTAGAGGATTGGACATGGTAGGTGCAGGAAAAATTTTCCCGATGTTGGGGGAATCCAAAACCAGGGGTCACAGTTTAAGAATAAGGGGTAGGCCATTTAGAACTAAGATGACGAAAAACTTTTTCATCCAGAGAGTTATGAATTTGTGGAATTCTCTGCCACAGAAGGCAGCGGAGGCCAATTTACTGGATTTTTTCAAGAGAGTTAGATTTAGCTCTTAGGGCTAAGGAAATCAAGGGATATGGGGAAAAAGCCGGAACGGGGTACTGATTTTGGATGATCAGCCATGATCATATTGAATAGCAGTGCTGGCTCGAAGGACCAAATGGCCTACTCCTGCACCTATTTTCTATGTTTGTGGGAAATGCAGTCACAAAAACATCAAAGCCCAAAAGAGAATATGGCCTAGTGGAAATAAATAAATCTTCCATCACAGCATTCCCTCTCTGATATCGTTCATAATTCAATTTCTCTATTAACAGCCTATATCTTAAATATCAGCATGATATATTTTCTGCTTGAATAAAACACAGAGTGCTGGAATAACTCAGCAGGTGGCGGGAATAAATAGATGACATTTCTAGTTGGGATCTTCTTCATACTGGAAATTATTCCTTCCACAGACGCCACCTGACCTGCGGAGTTACTCCAGCACATTGTGTTTCACTCAAAATTCCAGCATCTGCAGTTCCTTACACCTCCATCATTTTTGCTTAAGCCAGATTCCTGGGTTCTTCAGTTACTTGTCCCTCTCATTGAAAATAAATCCATCCATGAATTAATCTTTCACAGAGGGTTTGGTAACATGGTCAATAGTTGAATTTGTGGTAAAGGAGTGAACAATAAGAGTCTTAACCCTAATCCTAATGCTGATCATTTTCAGTCTTTACCCACATCTGTCCTGTTCCTCCTATGTATTTTTTAGCCCCAAAATCCAAGTGTTCAAAAAGTACACTGTTGCAGCACCAATTCCCAAACCTACTAGGCCCAATACGTCAATCCAAACAACCCCAAACTCACAGCAGTCAATACCAGTACTCCTGTTCCTCAGCTGCAGTCAGTCTCAGAATCCCATCACTCCCTGAGAACACTGTAGTCAGGCCCCAATCCCATCACTCACATTCCTCAAGAATATTAAACTCCAGAATTTCAGTATACCCAATCCACATCTACCTGTATTGCCAAATTCACTTTACTCCTGTTCATGACTGCTCTCATTCCCAGAACAAACCATTGCCATTCCTTGCCCACAAGTCCTTGAATATTGTTCTTCATTGCATTCCTGTTCCTCACTATAATCATTCTCAGAATCCGACCACACACATTCCCCATTGCACTTATTCCCAAAATCCCTTTATCTTTAATTCTCACCTGCCCTCAGACACAATATCTCATCACTCAAGTTTATCACCTACAACAAGTTTTGGTACAATCAGTTTGTCCAATCAGCTGTCCAAGTAAATAGCAGATACAGATCAGCCATATAAATGGGCAGAGAAATGGCAGAGGGCGTTTAAATTGAGCAAATGTGCGATGTTGTACTTTGGGAAGACAAATGTAAGGGGAAAGTATAGAAATCATGGCAAAATCCTTAATAGTATTGATGCGCAGAGGGACTTGGGGATTCAAATCTATAGCTACCTGAAACTTGCAACACAAGTAGACAGAGTGGTAAAGAAGGCATACATCATCCTTGCCCTCATCGACCAGGCATTATGTTTAAGACTCAGGAAGTCATGATGCAGCTTTATAGGACTTTGATTTGTCCGCATTTGGAGTATTGCATCTGGTCACACCCTTAAAGGAAAGACGGAGAGAAATTGGATGGGGTGCAGAAGAGGTTTACCAGAATGCTGCCTGGATTAGTAGATCTTAGCTACAAGGAGAATTTTGACAAACTCTGATTGTTTTCTCTAAATCATAGAAGGTTGAGGGGAGAACTGATAGAAGTTCGCTGATAGAAGATCAGCCATGATCATATTGAATGGCGGTGCAGGCTCGAAGGGCCGAATGGCCTACTCCTGCACCTATTTTCTATGTTTCTAAGTATATAAAATTATGTGCGGCATAGATAGGGTATGCAGTCAGAACCTTTTTCCCAGTGTGGAAATGTCAGAGGCTAGAGGGCATACCTTTGAGGTCAGAGGGGGAAAGAGTTTAAAGGAGATGTGTGGGACATATTTTTTTACATAGAATATGGTGGGTGCCTGGAATGCATGGCCAGGGGTGCTGTTGGGACATATACAATAATGCCGTTTAAGAAGTTTTTAGATAGGCACTCAGAGAAGCAGGGAATGGAGCGACATGGATCACCATCAGGCAGAGAAGATTATTTTAACCGCATCATAATCAGCACAGACATAGTGGGCAGAAGGACCTGTTCCTGTGCTTTACAGTTGAAAATGAAGATAAAATCAACGAGTCCTGCACAGGTGCAAGAGGCAGCTCAAATACAGTCATTCATGACGAGTTGGGGAATGGTGCTGGGGTCATTTGGAACAAGGAATGGTACTGTGGATTGAATTCAATTAAATTACAATGAGACTAGCCACAATTTTCCAATCCCCATTATTTAGAGGTACCGTACTGGAAGACTAGGGAACTACTGTTGTAAAATAGACAGTTCCAGTTAAACCTTAACGGTAATGAAGCTTTGAGATAAAAGGTAGCCAATGAATAAATTAACAACCCTGGACAAAAATTGAGCCCAGGATGGAATGTAAAGGGGACAATAATGTTTGAAGAACTTTGAGTTATTCACATACAAGGAATAAGGAAACAGAAAAGTTACTGGTGGGCAATGCACGATGTTGCATGTATGATGTATGGACCTTTAAAATCCCACACATGGGCATATTAGCAAAATTAGAGCACAATGGGACAAGAGTAACTTGGGAAATAAATAACTGACTTACCAACACAGCTGCACGCAGGGACATCAAGCTGCGTCTTTTTCGGTGTATCCAATAAGCTTTTGATAGGAGTGTCTAAAAGTTTTAAAGGTGACTCTAAAAAATTGCTCAGGGTGGATCCCGGCCGTTTTTTCGTTGGGGTGGCCTCAGTTGAGGAGCTGGTTTGTAGTGCTGAGGTACAGTCGCCGCCCACATCAGACTCGAAATCTGCGGTTGCAGACAAAACAGTGAGCGGGCCTGAAGTTTCGACCTTCACTTGCTTGGGCGACTTGACACATGACTGCCGTTCAAAGGGGAAGGAGAGGTGGTACTCTTTGAAGCGCTGCTCCAGTGCTTCGATGATGCTCGTTTCTTGTCTCTGGTGGTCACAGCTGAATTGCCGGCTCTGTTGCTTAATAACATTCACTAGATCAGCCTCGTCTTTCAGCTGGGCGCTGGGGAGTGTCGGTGAAGGGCCAGGCGGAGATTCTTTCTCGGTCTTAATCACTTTATAGAGTCCTTTGACGTCCTGTATTCTTTGTTGATGCAGTCTCATCTGAGCGTCTTCCTGTGACAATAAATGGGATCTAAGTGCTGCGTTTGCTAGAAACCTTTCCTCCTTCCGAACGGGTGGACACTGGGTGCTCTGGGCGCCTTGGAACATTTGCGCTGTGTTTGGGTGTGAGTGAGAGACGGTGAAGTCCGGCGCCGTTCTGAGGCCAGAGAGTTTCTGGAGGAGATCTATTTGTACCTGTGAGTGTCGCTGATGGGCTGATGGTAGTTGCTGCTGCTGCTGCGTCTGCTGGATAACAGATGTGTGGTGTACTTGTTGTTTTGGAGTCTGGGAGCGCCCTGATTCATGCTGGGTGTGTGGAACTGACGGGAAATCGGTGCCCTTGCTTGGCGGTGGAAAACCTGGGCCCACGCTGTTGTTTGCCCCATAGAGTGATCCCATCCCTTCCGAGCCACTCTGCCTGTTGCCGCAGTAAGGAGGGACGAGCTTGTTCATCTGAGAGTCGTTTAGTTGTCTGTGGGCGGGATTGTTGGCGTGAAGAAGCTGGCTGTGGAGTTGGTACATTGGGTGGGGCTGTCGTTCACTCGACGCACCTATTGGGGTTTCTGTTCTGAGGAGCTCCACTTGCTTTGGGCCGTATCCAGGCTGTTGCTCGTCACTGTGGGACTGGTGCTGGTATTTGGGAGCGGGTGCAGTGTGGCGGGGGTCGGGGGCAGGCTGCAGCTGCTGAGTTTGTGGCAAGTGCAGCCAGAGGTGGGGCGTCTGCTCTAGGTGCCAGCTCTGGGGCCGGGGGCTGAGAGCGGGCGGGTCGGGCTGCCGAGGGACGGAGTGGGGCCGGCTCAGAGCCCCCGCCTGCAGCAGCGCCCGCCTCCCGCCCGGGCTCTCCGCCCTGCCCAGGTGCAGGCGCTGCGGGGCGGACTGTGGCCGGTACTCGGGCACCTCCCAGCCCGCGTCCCCCTCCAGCGCCGGCCTGTGTGTGTGGCTCCCCATCTCCGGGGACACCTGCCCGCTCACCCTGCCATCCCGGCGCTGCTCCATCTCCAGCGGCGACTCGGGCCGGGGTGGGTTGCCGCCGCTCTGCCGGTCGAGAGGGAAGCCGAACCCGGCCGCCATCCGTGAGAAATCGTCCGGCCCGATGGCCAGAGCCCTCGCCGGGGTGAATGGGTCTGCGGCCGGCGTGGTCTTGGTGAAGCAGGCGCTGACGGCCGGCTGCTGTGAACAGGTGGCGAACGCCGCTGTCGCCCTCGGCTGCCCGGGCCGCCCTCCCTCCTCCATCGCTCCCGCTCCCAGAGGCAACCCGAAGCCACCGGCTTTGCCCGCGATGTAGGGCTCGCTGCCGGCCCCGACTGCGCAACTCCAGTGGGACACTGGTGGGCCTGAGTTGTGCCCCGGAGCTGCCCTCATGATGTACTCGGGATAGCCCGGAGACAGCGCGCTGCCCCGCAGCCCATCCTGCTGAATGTTTGCGGAAGACGTAGAACTTGTAGCACCATTGGAGACCGACATCTGATTGCTTTCGAAGAAGGGCAGAACTTCTCCATTTTTGTAGGTGTCGATCTGATTTCCTACTTTGATTTGTTGTGTTTGGGGCGATCTGGGAGCTTCACTGTTGGGGGGCGCGGGCTGGCTCCTATCACCCGGTAAATTGCGTCCGTCACACTCGTACAGCCCATCATTTCCCCAAATGCACCTTTTTCCTTTGGCATCTTGATTTTCTAAGTCCGACTCCTGTCCATTTGCTTCTTCATCCAACTTGATTTTCTTGTATTGCGGAAGCCCGCACGAAGAGAATTCGCGGAGGACATGCTTCACGCCGTTCTGTACATTCCTGGACGCTTTGGGCCTGGGCGTTTCTCGCCGAGCCGCGGGGCTCCCGCCTTTTACTTCCTGTACCTGTGCCTGGTTCTCAATGTGGCTGCTTTTCGCACTGCTCCATTTACAATCTCCATTCACCTGGTGCGGCTCGGTGTCTGACTGTTGGTCTAGTTCACTTGCAGTCTCGCCTTTCACCGACAGAGTTTCAGCTGGGCTCTCTGGAGAGTGACAATGGACAGCTAATACTGGACTCAGTCTCTCGTCCTCGACATGACTGTCACTTTCCTGTTCCATCTGGTCTGCTCGAGGGCCATCCACCAGGTTACCCACCCAACGAGTCTGTAAGAGGAGAACATGTGGTTTAACATAACCAAATAGCAGGTAATATTCCAGAAGTGTAAGAGTGCGCAACACCCAGTCTGTAATTTGATTTCCACACCCCTTGTGACACGTGTGGGTTTAGTAATTTATTACCAAATTAGGGAGTCATTATATAACTTTGCATCACATTCACTTGTAGGAAAATAACAACTCGAAATGCGGGAACCCAGGCAAACACAAAACGAAGAAGCAGCACAATCTCAATTAACGCCATGGCACATTAAATTTGACTGAGATCAGCCATGATTGAATTGTGGAGTAGACTTGATGGGCCGAATGGCCTAATTCTGCACCTATAACATGAACTCATGAAGATAAGTCTGCATTTTGAAAATTTGTATTTTTCCTTTGAGTTCAAAGAAACATCGTACAAGAAAAAAAAGAGATTTGCAGTTCCTAGTGTCTCAACAGCTAAAATGCAGAACTTAAGGCCAGGACAGACCGATTTTTTTCTATACATTTGGTGGCATGGTTGTGTAACGGTAGAGTTGCTGCCTTACAGCGCTTACAGCTCCATAAATCCAGGTTCAATTCCGATCACGGGTGCTTGGCTGTACGGATTTTGTACATTCTCCCTGTGACCTGTGTGGGTTTATCTCTGAGAACATCAGTTTCCTCCCACACGCCAAAGACGTCCAGTTTGGAGGTTAATAGGCCTGGTATAAATGTAAAAATTGCCCCTAGTATAGGATAGTGTTAATGTGTGGGCATCGCTGGTTGGTGCAGACTCGGTGGGCTGAAGGGCCTGTTTCCACGCTGTATCTCTAAACTAAACTATTTTGCCCCATGTGGTTACATACTGCATGTAGTAACGTCGTTATTCAAGCAAGGACAGCACACTCCCATTTTGTTTAATGGGATATAGTTCAACACTTTTAATGAGTAAATACTGGTGGTTGCTACAATATTCAAAGTTAGTGTATGTACTTGCTCAGATATATGGATAGTGCCTACACATTTCACAGGAAGATGCCCATAAAAGGCAAAGGTTTATATACTGACACCTTGGTTTATGCAGGCAAGAAGCATGGGCATATTCTGACTGAAAGCGCATGGGCTGTCAGTTGGAAAGGACCTTAAGGGCACAGTATCTATGTGCACAGACCTAAGCCAGGCATTAGACCCTCTGACTCGATCTGCAAATAGGAGGCCCAATGCTAATTTCAGGATCTTGCTCTAGTCCTGAGTTGCATTGAAGCAGTTTGATAGATAGGTACATAGACAATAGGTGCAGGAGTAGGAGTATTTTGAGCCAGCACCGCCATTCAAAGTGATCATGGCTGATCATCCACAATCAGTACTCCGTTCCTGCCTTCTCCCCATATCCCTTGATCCTGCTAGCACTAAGAGCTCTATCTAACTCTTTTGAATGCATCTAAGTGAATCGGCCTCCACTGCCTTCTGAGGCAGAGAATTCCGCAAATTCACAACTCAAAAGTGTTTACTCATCTCAGTTTTAAATGGGATACCCATTATTCTTAAACTGTGGTCCCTGGTTCTGGACTCCCCCAACATTGGGAACATTTTTCCTGGATCTAGCGTGTCCAATCCCATAATAATTTGATATGTTTCTATAAGATCAGCTCTCATCCTTCTAAATTCCAGTGAATACAAGCCTAGTCGCTACATCCCGGGAATTAACCTTGTGAACCTATGCTGCACTACCTCAATAGCAAGAATGTCCTTCCTCAAATTAGGAGACCAAAACTGCACACAATACTCCAGGTGTGGTCTCTTCAGGGCCCTGTACAACTGCAGAAGGACCTCTTTGCTCCTATACTCAACTCCTCGTTATGAAGGCCAACCTGCCATTCGCTTTCTTCACTGCCTGCTGTACCTGCGTGCTTACTTTCAGTGACTGATGTACAAGGACACCCAGGTCTTGTCATATTTCCCCTTTTCCTAACCTGATACATTTCAGATAATAATCTGCCTTCCTGTTCTTGCCACCAAAGTGCATAACCTCACATTTATCCACATTATACTGCATCTGCACACACACACACCTGTCCAAGTCACCCTGTATCCTCATAGCATCCTCTTCAAAGTTCTCACTTTCCCCCAGATTTGTGTCATCTGCAAATTTAATTCCTTCATCTAAATCATTAATGTATATTGTAAATAGCTGCGGTCCCAGCACCGAGCCTTGCGGTACCCCACTAGTCACTGCCTGCAATTCTAAAAGGGACCCGTTAATCCCTACTCTTTGTTTCCTGTCTGCCAACCAATTTTCTATCCATGCCAATACCCTCCCCCCAACACCATGTGCTCTAATTTTGCCCACTAATCTCCTGTGTGGGACCTTATCAAAGGCTTTCTGAAAGTCCAGGTACACTACGTCCACTGGCTCTCCCTTGTCCATTTTATGTGTTACATCCTCAAAACATTCCAGAAGATTTGTCAAGCATGATTTCCCTTCGTAAGTCCATGCTGACTTGGACCGATCCTGTTACTGCTATTCTACTGCGCTGCTATTACATCTTTAATAATCGACTACAGCATCTATCCCACCACTGATGTCAGTCTAAGTGGTCTATAATTCCCTGCTTTCTTTCTCCCTCCTTTCTTAAAAAGTGCGATAACATTAGCTACCCTCCAATCCACAGGAACTGAACCAGAATCTATAGAACATTGGAAAATGATCACCAATGTGTCCACGATTTCTATAGCCACCTCCTTGAGTACCCTAGGATGCAGGCCCTGGGGATTTATCAGCTTTAAGTCCAATCAGTCTACCCAACACCATTTCCTGACTAATGTGAATTTCCTTCAGTTCCTCCAACACCCTAGGTCCTCTGTCCCCTATTACATCTGGGAGATTCATTGTGTCTTCCTTTGTGAAGACAGAACCAAAGTACGTTCAACTGGTCTGCATTTCCTTGTTCCCCATAATAAATTCACCTGTTTCTGTCTGCAAGGGAGCCACATTTGTCTTAACTATTTTTTCCTCTTCACATACCTAAAGAAGCTTTTACTATCCTCCTTTATATTCTTAGAATGCTTACCTTCGTACTTCATCTTTTCTCCCCGTATTGCCTTTTTATTTACCTTCCGTTGATCTTTAAAAGTTTCCAAATCCTCTGGCTTCCCACTCATCTTTGCTCTGTTATACGTCTTCTCTTTTAGTTTTATACTGTCCTTGAATTCCCTTGTCAGCCTCGGTCGCCTCTTTCTCCCCTTAAAATCTTAGAATTTGCCTTGTGCAGTTCCTACCAGTGAGCCTACTGTGGAGGTGCATCAGAGGATGCTGTTGCAATAAACTATGGTAAGACTGGAGACTGAAGGGCCTGTCCCACTTGGGCGTCATTTACGCAACATCATTTACGCGTCATGACGCACGTGATGCGCGCATGGTGCGTGGTGAGCCGTGGTGTTGTAGGCAGTGACGCGCGGTCGCGAGCGGCGCCCCAGGATTTTGGGATTCACAAAATCTTCGCGCGCCACCTGCGTGACGCGCAAATGACACCCAAGTGGGACAGGCCCTTGAGAAGCACAGAGAACAAAAATTGTCTTTTACACAATTAGAGAAGGAGCCATCAGTTATTTGATTAGAATTGTTTTGATGCTGCTTGAGTGGAAATCTAATTGGACGGATTGAGGCAAAGAGTCAGGGCAAGAAATGCACTTTGAATGGGCAGAATTTCTTGGACTTTGAAAAGGAATGGGAAGACAGATCAATATTGGAAAAGGTACATCGGAATTATTGAGGGAGAGGTTCTGAATATTGGGAGGAGCAAATTCCGAACTGAATGAGTCAGTTGTATTCTCGTGTTTTTGAGTGTGATTATATAATCTGTTGAACAGGTTTTTCCACTTCTCACAGCCCAACTCTAACATTCGTTCCAAGACACCACACCTGCTGCTGTAAAACAACCATTGTGAGCTGTTCAGCTGCAAACTCTTCGTACCTCTCTGTATGGTGCAATACCTGCATGATTCAATAGTATCCGAAAGTTGATCGATTTATGAATAGTAAATTCTTAAATATGGCAATTTGTTATGATAGAATGTCCCTTAAAACGATCGGTTACTTTCACATGTTACAATGCCTCCTACTAATTCATAGAAACATAGAAACATAGAAATTAGGTGCAGGAGTAGGCCATTCGGCCCTTCGAGCCTGCACCGCCATTCAATATGATCATGGCTGATCATCCAACTCAGTATCCCGTACCTGCCTTCTCTCCATACCCTCTGATCCCCTTAGCCACAAGGGCCACATCTAACTCCCTCTTAAATATAGCCAATGAACTGGCCTCGACTACCCTCTGTGGCAGGGAGTTCCAGAGATTCACCACTCTCTGTGTGAAAAAAGTTCTTCTCATCTCGGTTTTAAAGGATTTCCCCCTTATCCTTAAGCTGTGACCCCTTGTCCTGGACTTCCCCAACATCGGGAGCAATCTTCCTGCATCTAGCCTGTCCAACCCCTTAAGAATTTTGTAAGTTTCTATAAGATCCCCTCTCAATCTCCTAAATTCTAGAGAGTATAAACCAAGTCTATCCAGTCTTTCTTCATAAGACAGTCCTGGCATCCCAGGAATCAGTCTGGTGAACCTTCTCTGCACTCCCTCCATGGCAATAATGTCCTTCCTCAGATTTGGAGACCAAAACTGTACGCAATACTCCAGGTGTGGTCTCACCAAGACCCTGTACAACTGCAATAGAACCTCCCTGCTCCTATACTCAAATCCTTTTGCTATGAAAGCTAACATACCATTCGCTTTCTTCACTGCCTGCTGCACCTGCATGCCCACTTTCAATGACTGGTGTACCATGACACCCAGGTCTCACTCCGTCTCTCAAAGCACACACACGCGCGTACACGCACGCATACACACACGCGCACACACACACACATGCACGCATACGCACGCACATGCACACGCGCACACACACACATTGACACGCACACACACACACACACACACACACACACACACACACACACACACAGTTGCAGAGCTCGGCAATCCTTAGCCACATAACAATAGTTTGTAAATGAACTAAGGAACATTTTTAAAGAGTCACTGGTTTCATCTCACTCCACGCTTAAGAGTAAAAGAAGTTTGCACCTCTTATTAACTAGCAAATGAAGATTGCTGCAAATTAGCCCTGTCCTAATTAAACACCGAGAAACAACATGATCAGAGGTCGTGGTTAATCTTAAATTCCCAATCAGGCAACCTCATCTTTTCTGATTATTACTTTCCAGCTTGAAGCATGGACCTTGTACAGGAAACGCATCTGCCTGCTTGAGAAATTCCACATGCGCTCTCTGCGGTCCATCATGGGCATTCGCTGGCAAGACAGGGTGACCAGCGTGAAAATACTGGACCAGTCTGGCTTCACAAGCATTGAAGCAATGATCATAAAGGCCCAGCTTTGATGGACAGGCCATGTGATCTGGATGGATTAATCCTGCATGCCTCGCCAACTCCTGTACGGAGTTCTGTCACAGGGTCAAAGAAACCTAGGGCACCCAAAGAAACGGTTCAAAGACTGCATCAAGCATCCAGCACAGGACTAGCCCCCTAGAGAACTAGAAACCCCACGCCAGTCACAGGACTGGCTGGCGTGTAACCACTTGAAAGGTGGTCAGCAGTTTTGAAGATAATCGCCAAAGCTGACTCATTAGTGTCAGAGACAGGAGGAAGGCTGCAACCTTAAATCCCCCCACAGCGGCCTTCATGTGCCCCCCAGTGCTCATGCATGTGTGGCTCGCGCATCGGACTAGTGAGCCACACTTGTTCCCACAAGACGTGAGACGGCACAGCCACTCACAAATGGACACGTTCACGGAATATAAAGAGCAGAACCAAGTTATTCAACCCAACTTCCATACACCAGACTATAGAGTTGGTTCTGATCCTTCCTTATCCAAAAGAGCATTTCATTTCCTTCCCTTGTCAAGCATCTTAAATGAAAGTACACTATTTCTGTCAGCCACTCCATGTGATGGGAATCTACACTTTGTCAACACTCTGGCTAAATTGATTTCACAGCGTTTGATTTTTGTTTTGGTGGCCATTTTACATTGAGTCCTGCTGGTTTTGTTCTCTCTCACAAATGGAAGCAGTCTCAGTCCGTTTTACCAAACGGGTCACTCAACGGTCTTTTCTTCAAGAGTACGGAAACACAGCCATTGCTACGAGTCATGCATCACCTGTGTAAAAACATTTTTTGGTCTTCTGTATCTTTCTTTAATATGGTGATCTATGTTGCATATTGGGTGGCATAGTGGCACAGCTGGTAGAGTTGCTGCCTCACAGCACCAGCGACCCACCTTTGATCCTAACCTCGGGTGCTGTCCGTGCGGAGTTTGCACGTTCTTATTCTAACTGCATAGATTTTCTCCAGGTGTTCCAGTTTCCTCCAACATCCAAAATATGCTTGGGTTTGTAGGTTAATTGGCCTCTGTAAATTGTCCTTAATGTGTAGGGAGTGGATGCAAAAGTTGGATAATATAGAACTTGGGTGAACAAGTGATTGATGGTTGGCGTAGTCTCAGTGGGCATTTCCATGATATATCCCTAAAATAAACTAAATTAAACTAAACTAAACAATGATCGTCATAACCTCCTGGTATAAGTATGTTGGATATGCTTGAATGAAATGTACTCAGTCTTTACTGATTCATTTGCTATGAAATACAGTAGCTAGGCATAGCTGTCCAGAGGAGGCTCAACCTATTCCTCTCCAGCCAGTCCAATCTGATAATTTGTGGGTCATTAGGAAGGGTGAGAATGAAATTTGCCTGCTTGTCAGAAAGCCCAGTTAGTTACAGTTCAAAGGTTTCAAAGGTCTTTTATGGATACAACTGGAACGACAATGGCTCCAATCCCATTCCTTGTGATTTTGCAAATTGATCTTTTCCAAATCTTCAATGGTTAAGAAACTTTACTTTATCACCAATATCCTGGGAGCAAGTTAACTTAAAACCCTGCCAGAACGTGGCTAGGTTCCCATTCCCATCAGCAGAACCACTCTGGTAGTTATGGCAGTTTCCTCCGTGTCATGAGTTTCCTGGTTGTTCAATTTCCAGATACCCTGTAGAAAGTAAACTGCTTTCAATGATGTGGTCTACCTAAACCAGTAGGTTTGGTTCTTTATTTTTGAGAATAATTTGCTGCATTGGACGAGTGGAGGATGATTGCATCTCAAAAAAGCAAGCAAAAGGAATTATTACTCCTTAGGTGGGGATCAGGGATGGTAGTAACTCATTTTCCCCCGATCATGACCGGAGATGCATATGTGCTAGAGTTTCTGCCAACATGGGGTGGGAAATATTAAGGCTAGTATTTACGATACGATACGATAGAATCCCAGAAGGAAATTGATCAAGGTGCATGTGAAATCATCCCCAAATAACAAGGTACTTTCTCACCTGCCCTACTATCAGTGGGCCACATTGGTGGATTCTGGCAATCGATGACTCTTCACAAACTCCAGGGTTTATGACCTGTGCCATTTCAGTCATTTGCTTTAAGACACTCAACACTATATTAGTGTTTGGCTCACAAAATGCTCAAAATGGTGCCAAACATTTTAATAGGCATTCCCAATGAACTGCAAATGAGTTGATAGCATCTTATTCAACCAGGCCAAGTTCTGCTTTTTTTTTTTTTTAGCCAAGCCAATGAAGAATGGCTAATTGAAGTCCACTCTTCTTCATTCAATGCATTCAGTAGGCACAATGAGGACATTTGGTTTTGTTCACAAAGGGAAAAAAAAGCATTGTAAGTTCAACTTCATGTTGTCCATGCATTGGTTAGCTAGGGATTCTTCCATCCTGCCTACCTGAGCCATGTACTTTAGCAGGAACTGAAAAGGAACTTGGTCTGTAACCATAAAGAGAAACAAAGCTCGCTGACTTGACACCTTTGAAACAAAAGACAAGGCTTTGCAGGAAGATGGTTGCTGTCCAGCTTTGTGTTGAATCATGGAATGTCACGGAAATCTGCACCGGAAGAATTCAGATTCTCAGCCGGTTTCCCCGTCAAATAGATCATGGGTGATCTCAACCTCAGAACTCTTTTGAGCAGTATTATTTCATACACCTACACAAAGTACATCTGGCTCAGTCTTGGAGACAGCAGTTGTTCTAGAATATGTAGACTATTGTGAAATCCTATTTCCTTTGCTGCAATAATTTCGATTTGACCCAATAAATCTATCCCAGCGTTGTTCTCCACACAGTTCATGCCATTTTGTTTCTCCACTGCTCTTCCTCTAAACTTCATCCTTTTCCAAATATAACTCTCTAATTTCCTTTTATTTATGGGTCCTGATTCACCAACCACTTGCTCACTTTCTGTGTAGTACGTTGGGAAAACAATAAATAGATTATTTGTGAAGGAGCAAAATATGTTCTGGCAAATTTTCAAAATGTCTTCTGAAAATCAACATATGATGTACCCACTGGAGTCTCCTGCCACACTCCTAATATCCATTAATTTGATGTAAAATTAAGATTCAAAGAAACAAAATAAGTGTTACAAACATTCAATAATTCTTGTCATAGAAATTAAAGTATTAAAATGTGTTTCTAATTTCACCAATTTTTAGATACTATTTTTGAATCTTCTGAGAATTGATGTTTGAGTTATTTTAGAAATTTTAGCATAGTCTTCAGAGTTATCGATTTAATTCTGTTAATTGAAGAGAAATCAAAAACATGCATCATCATTGTTCTATATCCATTACACTCATTCCTGTAGATTCAATTACATCTGAGGCATAGGGTAAAATTTTGGGAAACTCCAGTGGTATTTCTGGAAAAGGTGAACATGTGCTTGGTGGTACCATTTTTACTCTTTAGTTGAGTAAGAATTGCGTTATTTTAACTGACATCCTGTTACGAGAATGATTTGTCATCAGTCTTTTCCATTACCACAGCTGTAACATCCTTAGCCACAGATGCAGTTTCAAGCTTAAGCTGAAGAAATGGTAAATTTGCATTAATAGTTCAGCCACAAATTATGCATATTGCTGTAAGAGGCAGCTCACTAACCAGATGCAGCATATCCCAGGATAACATGTGGGAAGATAGGTTGGGGAATTCCTCCCACTGCTATATAATCATAGAGTTGTATAGCACTAAACAGGTCCTTCAGCTCTCCATGTATGTAGCGACCATCAAGCACCACCTACACTAATCCTATTTACTGGCACTTGCTCAGTACTCCTCTTTGCCTTGGTAATTCATTGCTCATTCAAATACTGTTTAAATATCTGCCTCCAGCACCTCAGGCGGTGCATAGCAGATTGTAGCCAGTTACCTGCTGAAAGAAAGCTTTTCCTCAGATCCACTCTAACCCATTTACCCCTTAAACGTACACCCTTTGATTTAGGCATCTGTGCAATGGGGACAGGTTTCTTACTGTCCACCATTTCCATGCTCATCATAATTTTATATACATCCACATCCCACGCATCCTCAGCCTCTTCCAGCTCAAGGAAAACAAACACAATCTTCACATAACAGAAATCCCAGACAGCATCTTAGCATCTTAGTAAATCTCCTCTGCACTGCAATTACATCTATGCTATAGAATGGTAACCAGAACTTTACACAATACTTCAGCTATAGCCTAGCCAAAGTTTTGCACCGTCCTGTCCTGCTACCTTTATGGATCTATGGACCACTCAGGGTCCTACCAATCATTCTTTATACCCTATCCCCTTATTAGATCTCTCGAACTGCATCAGCATTAAATTCCAACTGCCGGTGAGATGCGGGGTTGAAAATGATTGTATTGTATTGTTTCTCCCACTACCACTCCATCCACATTATTTATTGTCATTTGACCTCACTCGGTTGTAGGCAGTTCTTTCGAGATTTCCCCAGTTGAGCCCACTCTCAAACATTTCTCCAGTTGTTCCTGGGGTGACCTCTTTTTCCTTTTTCCTTGGGGGTTCTATTTCAGGGCTGCCGGGTGATGTTTGTGGCAGATTTCCTGAGGGTGTGTCCAATCCAACCCCATGTTCTCTTTTGAATTTGTCAGTCAATGGGCTCCTGGCTTGTTCTTTTCCACAGGTCCACATTGCTTACTCTGTCTCTCCACCAGATGTTAAGTATTCTCTGAAGGCAGGCGTTAATGAATGTTTGCAGCCTGTTTGTAGTGTTATTTTTATTGTGTATTGTGTGTTCTTTCTCATTGTATCGCTGCTGACATATTCATTTCACTTATACTTTATGTGCAATGTGACGAATAAACCCGTATTGTATTGTATTGTAGTGTGTTTTGTTGTTTTCCATGTCATCACTTCTATGAGATCGATTAAACTGGACAAGGTCCTGGCCTTGATATTTTATATCGGGATAGCTTTGAGCAAATCCAGCAAGTTATATCTGCCGTTGGTGTAAATGTAACTGGCAGCCTGGGCAGCTCGTGACCAGAGCAGGTTCTGGCTCAATCACTCTCCTTCCACAGAAAAGCACATCACAGGCAGAGGCCATTCGGCCCACAATGTGTGTGCCAAACCTGATGCCTATTTGAACTACCTGCACATATTCTATATTCCTCCTTGCTATGCCTGTTCATGTGTCAGTCTAAATGCCTCTTAAACATTGCTATTGAATCTGCTTTCACCACTTTCCGTGACACCTACCACTCTTTCTGTTTAAAATGACTTTCCTCATAATTCTTCTTTATACTTTCCCGCTCTTATCTTAAATCTATGGCCTCTTATATTTGACACTTCCAACCTGGGGAAGAAAGACTGACTATCTCTACACTCCTCTCATTATTTGGTACATATCTATCACGTCTCCTCTTAGCTTCTAATGCTCCCGAGAAAACAAGTTTGTTAACTCTCTTCATAGTTAATACTCCTTAATCCAAGCAACATTATAGAACATAGAACATATAACAGTACAGCACAAAAACAGGTGCTTTAGCCTACAGTGTTTGTTCCGAACATGATGCCAAGACCAACTCATCTGCCTGAACATAATCCATATCCCTCCATTCACTGTGTGTCTGTGTGCCTATCCAAAAGTTTCAAATGCAACTATCGCATCTGTGTCAACCACCATCCCTGGCAGCACATTCCAGACACTCACCACTCTGTATTTAAAAAAATGCCCCACACATCTCCTTTAAACTTTGCCTCTCTCGCCTTAAACCTATGCCCTCTCGCATTTGATTTTTCCATCCTGGGAAATCCACCCTATCTATGCCTGTCATAATTTTATATATTTGATAACGTCTTCCTGCAAATTGCGGCATTCCAGAGAAAATAATCCCAGTCTGCCCAGTCCCTCCTTGTAGCTAATATCACTAACCCAGGCATCATTCTTGTAAACCTACTCAGCACTTTCTCCTAAGTCAAGAGTCAAGAGTGTTTTATTGTCATACTAGACCAAGTGCAGACCCGTTGATAAAATCAGCCAAGAATATATTGTCAAGATATTTTATACAAAATCTTTCTTTGAGCTAACTTCTTATGTACAGGGATGTTGCCAGGACTCAAGGGCCTGAGCAATAGGGAGAGGTTGAGCAGGCTAGGTCTTTATTCCTCGGAGCGCAGGACAAAGAAGGTGTATAAGATCATGAGTGGAATAGACATTTCAACAGGTACATGAATAGGAAAGTTCTAGAAGCATATACTAGACCAACTGCTCCCCCTACGCAAGATTCCACCACTCACCCATTCCCCCGACGCAATATTGCAACACTCACGCATAGCCCCCAACTGCGCATGCGCGGCTGATTTCTCCTCATCCCCCAGCACTCCCTCCTCCTCTTCACCCTCCCCCTTCAATTCCTAGAGAAGGAGGTGGGGTAGAGAGGGAGGGGTGGTAGAGAGGGAGGGAGTAGAGGGGAAGGGGGAGAGGAGTAGAGAGGGAGGTGGGTAGAGAGGGAGAGGAAGTGGGGTAGAGAGGGAGGGGGAGGAGGTAGAGAGGGAGGGGAGGGGAGGGTAGAGGGAGGGGGATAGAGAGGGCATCTCCCTCCTCCACCCCTCCCCATCTCCCTCCTCCACACATCCCCATCTCCCTCCTCCACACCCTCCAATCTCCCTCCTCCACACCCTCCCATCTCCCTCTATCACCCTACTCCCTACCCCATCTCCCTCCTCCTCACCTCACTCCCATTCCCTGCCCCAGGACCTACCCAGGTGGTAGAGAAGGGCCAGGGCCTGGAACTTGGCCTGGTTCTCGTACTCGACCTGGGCCTGGCTGTAGACTCCAGCCGTCAGCTCGGCCGCCGCCTGGGCTCCAGTGCATGCCCCGACTTCATCTCCTGGCCTGTCCCTGAGCCTGGACCCAGGCTCATCCTTGGTTCCAGCAGCGGCTTCTTTCTCGGCACCATTCACGGCCCCATCCCAAGCCCTGGACTTGACCCTCACTGGGTGAGTTTTGCCCACTTAAACAAAACCCACTTAAACAAAATCATACCATCAGTTATGTAAGATTTAAAAGTAGCATTCCATTTGTTTTGAGCTGAGAACTGTATGAAGAATTGAATGGTCTACTCCTGACCATAAGTTCTTCATTCCTGAACTCATTTTGTGTCAGACACTTCAAGTCAGAGTTTTTCGTTACACCAAAAAAAAAATGTACCAGATGATGGAGGAAAATATTCAGCTCTCTGTGCCATCATGATCCTTGAGTACTGGAAGCTTCAACTAAATTTGCTTCCAATGCTCTTTTGGGGAGTGCATTCTAGGTTATATCAACTCACCGCAGAAAAAAATTGTCCTCAATTCCCCTCTGGGTCTTTGCCAGAATTCTGTATGCTTTGATTACCAACCATGCTGCCAGTGGAAATAGTTTTGATTATTAACTCTATCACTGTCTTTTTCAATATTTTGGAATCTGCTCTTAAATCTTCCTGTAATTTCCACTTTCTCACTCTTTTTGAACAATTCTAGCTCCTAAAGTCCACATTCCTGGAATCATTCTGGTGAATCTCCACCTCTGCATTCACTCAAAGCTATTTCCACATTGTTACACATAAAAGTTTAAATCTAGAGTCAAGTCTGCAACAATTTCCCTTCACTTTTAAGCATTGTGTGTTCCACCTGTTTATGAGAGTGATTTGTGTGCTCTGGGAGTTTTCCAGGGTTGTACAGCCAGGGTTCCATCAGTGCTGCAGCTGAGCAGCATAAATAACACCCACCTGATCACAGTCTGAATCAGGCCAGGCCATGCAACATCACTATGCTTGTAGTATAGGTATACCCCACGGAGGCACTCTGGTAAAAGGAACTGCCACTTCACACAACAGAATAATAGATTGTGAAGATGTAGTTACACAACATTCAATAATAAACAGTCAAAAGACAGTCACATGCATGTGGCAGCAACATAAAACAGGCCCACTGCGTGATTTTTGGCTTAAATGCTAAAGTGCTGTAAAGAGCAACTTATGGTCATACAGCACCTTTTACAACCAAAATACTTGTTAAGTGTTTTGACTCATAATATAAGAAATGTAAATCGAAGTTATATGCACCAAATCCCAGAAATAGCAATATGATAATGAGCAAATAAACTCCATATTGATGCTGAATAAACATTGTCCAGAGTGCCCAGGTGAATGCTCCTGCTCCTCTTCAAAATATGAAATGCAAAGGCTCAACACCTGCTTTTGATGGCCATTTGTACGTGTATTGTCTAACTAGAAGCATCTCCTTCAAAACTTCCCCTTCAACCATTTATCGAATTCTCTTTTCTAAATAACTATTTTATTCTCCTACCATTCATTGCCTTCTCAAGTTGTGCATCATCGATCTCAATCACTAATTTGTTTGTGTCATCTCGGGTTCTATTGCCAATTACCTGAAATCTTTGCCCTTTGGCAGCTGATCTGTTCCTTCATTGTTAATGCCTTTAGATATTGAACATATCTAGATTACATTTACAGCTCTCATATGAATATTCTATATTGTACCCTTAAGACCTGCTCATTATTGAACATTAATATAAAACAGTGATAAAACGTCATTGAAAACAGGGGAATGCAATTGCACACTTCTCTCCACTCTGAAAAACATATCGTCATTATTCTGTTCCTTACTCGTTTCCTGTACAAATATTCATTACTCTACAGTATAATCCCATGGGCTTCACTTTTACTGACAGGCATATTTTGCGACAATTCATCAAGCATGCACTTTCTGGTGGAAACATGCAGATTACTGTAATGAAACCTTAGAAAATGGAAAATGGCATCACAAACGTAAAAGCTCATGACATCGCTGAACCCAACTGAATGTTCCCATAATGTTTAAAAGGAAAAAAAAATCCAAATACCTGAAATCTGAAATAAACCAGAAAATGGAGAAAATACTCAGCAGGCCAAACAACACCTAGAAACAGAAGATAGACACAAAATGCTGGAGGCTGTATCTCTAGATAGAAGGAATGGGTGACGTTTTGGGTCAAGACACTTCTTCAGAACTGAGTTAACATCTCAGGTCAATGAACTTGCATCTGTTTTCAGTTCCTATATTGTTGCTCATTTACAATCTCCAGAATCCCCAGAGTCGCCGTCTCCATGCAGATTAGAATGATAACCTTTGATGCCTGAATTTAGGAGAAACTTCAGCGTAATCTGTTTTTGTTTAAGATTATGCTTTGTGGTTAATTCTGATGTTTGGTAGTGTTCTCAAGATACCTTCCAGAATTTCCTGGTTAGTTTTTAAACATTAACGTTTAGTTCTTCCCAAGCTGAAGCACCATTACAACAGCAAAAAATGTTCTGCTGTTCACATTGATAGTATGGGGGATTATGCATCTCCTCCCAGATTATTACATTGGGTTTTTGCAGATGCTAACATATTCCGCCATGTAAGAATTAATACAGATAGTGCTAAAATTGGTTGTATTCATTCAAACTCCATCTGTAAAGTGATTCTGTCTTTTAAGGTGGGAATGAATAGGAAAAGGAAATTACAAGTTGAGGAGGATGATTCCAGTGTCCTTCCAATGTAAAACACATTGACATGAAGGCAGTAAATGGGATTTCACTCACTGAGGTGCCAACTGCTTTTGAAGGACGAACTGCAAAAGGCTTCATTTTGAACTAATTACTTTGCACCATCTGCATAAAAACAGAAAATGCTGGGATTACTCAGCACGCCAGACTTTATCTGTGGGAAGGGAGATACATACAAAGATACATAGACAATCGGTGCAGGATCAGGCCATTCGGCCCTTTGAGCCAGCACCGCCATTCAATGGCTGATCATTCACAATCAGTACCCTGTTCATGTCTTCTCCCCATACTCCTTGCTTACGCTAGCCCGAAGAGCTCTATCAAACTCTCTTTTGAATGCATCCAGTGAATCGGCCTCCACTACCTTCTGAGGCAAAGAATTCCACAAATTCACAACTCTCAGTGTGAAAAGGTTTTTCCTCATCTCAGTTCTAAATTGCCTACCCCTAATTCTTAATCTGTGGCCCCTGGTTCTGTACTCCCCAACATCGCGAACATGTTTCCTGCATCTAGCGTATCCGATCCCTTAATAATTTTATATGTTTCTATAAGATACCCTCTCATCCTTCTAAATTCCAGTGAATACAAGCCCAGTCGCTCCATTCTTTCATCATATGACAGTCCCGCCATCCCGGGAATTAACCTGGTGAACGTACGCTGCACTCCCTCAATAGCATGAATGTCCTTCCTCAAATTAGGGGACCAAAACTGCACACAATACTATAGGTGTGATCTCACCAGGGCCCTGTACAACTGCAGAAGGACCTCTTTGCTCCTATACTGAACTCCTCTCATTATGAAGGCCAACATGCCATTAGCTTTCTTCACTGCCTGTTGAACCTGTATGCTTACTTTCAGTGACGGATGTACTAGGACACCCAGGTCTCGTTGTACTTTCCCTTTTCATAACCTGACACCATTCAGATAAAAATCTGCCTTCCAGTTCTTGCCTCTAAAGTGGACAACCTCCCATTTAGTAGTAGAAGTAGTATATATTTTATTTCAAACTTATTATGTAAAACAAAAAAAGTTAAAAACAACGCCCCAACAAGGTGATCATCCCTTTCTTATTCCTCAGCTCCACCCATATAGCCTCACTAGACGAACCATGCATAATGTCACCTCTGAACACAGCTGTAACATCCTGCTTAACTAACAATGCAACCCCCCCTCCTCTTTTTCCCTCACCCCTGTCTCTCCTGAAGCTCCTGTACCCTGGAACATTGAGCTGCCAGTCCTGCCCCTCCCATAACCAAGTTTCAGTCATGGCTACAACGTCCCTGTCGCTCGTACATATCCATACCTTAAGCTCATCTGCCTTACCCATCAAGCCCCTTGCATTAAAGTACATGCAGTTTAAACCAACCCTCCTTCCTCACTCTCGACCTTTCACCGACCTATTCTGTCCACTAACCTTTCCCACACCACCTTTCATACCAAGGGTGTGTATTAGATTGGAAGAGCAAGTGAACTGCTGCTTCACCTGGGTGGCATGGTGGCGCAGCAGTACAGTTGTTGCCTTACATCGCCAGAGACCCGGGTACATTCCTGACTACGGGTGCTTTTGTACGGAATTTGTACATTCTTCCCGTGATGTGCGTGGGTTTTCTCCAGGATCTCCAGTTTCCACCCACACTCCAAAGAAGTACGGTTTGTAGGTTAATTGCACGGTATAATTGTAAATTGTCCCCCGTGTATGTAGGATGGTGTTAATGTGCAGGGATCGCTGGTCAGTGTGGACTTGGTGGGCCGGAGGGCCTGTTTCTGTGCTGTATCTCTAAACTAAACTAAAAGACAGTTTGCTTCCCTGGGTGGTGGGAAGATGAAAGGACAGATGTTGCATCACTTGTGGTGATACAACATCTGGCTCAACCCCCTGCTCTGCATTATCCAACTCCCACCTCTTTTGTCTAGATCCCCTTGTCCATCACCCCCACCCTCCCAGCAGCTCCATGAACTTATTTTGTTTCCTTAACAATTATGACAGTCTTCGACCTGAAAGTTTGACTCTACCTCTTCCTACAGCACGTCCACACTTACTGAATATTCCAGCATATTCTGTTTTGTTTTAGATTTCCAGCATCTTCAAGTTTTTTTAATTTTTACTAGCACGCCCATACAGCTGCCAATTGCAGGAAAAACTTTCCCGATGTTGGGGGATTCCAGCACCAGGGGTCACACTTTAAGAATAAGGGGTAGGCCATTAGGACTGAGATGAGGAAAAACGTTTTCACCCAGAGAGTTGCTTCTTCTTCTTCTTGCGAATGAAACAAAACCAAAGGCGGTGCAGGCTCGAAGGGCAGAATGGCCTACTCCTGCACCTATTTTCTATGTTTCTATGAATAGTTAGATCTCAAGCCGGGTGCTGAGCAGCGTCTCTGCGTCAATGTCTGCCAGGCCATGAGCTCCATTTGCTGGGTGGTTGAGCAGGCACCCAGAGATGACATGGTTGGCTGTCTGATGTTCTGCTCTGCATTCACAGGCTGGGCTCTGGCAGAGTCCCCATCTCCACATACTGGCATTGAAACACCCAACTACCGTACGAAGTCTGTTGAACTTCACCCATGCTCCTCTGGGGAGTTGCGAATCTGTGGAATTCTCTGCCACATTGGGTAGTGGAGGCTAATTTACTGGATGTAATCAAGAGAGAGTTGGATATAGCTCTTGGGGCTAACGGAATCAAGTGATATGGGGAGAAAGCTGGAACGGGGTACTGATTTAGGATGATCATCCATTATCATTTTGAATGGTGTTGCTGGCTCAAGGGGCCAATGGCTTACTCCTGCACCTATTTTCTATGTTTCTATATTTCAATCAAGTGTCTGAAGAAGGGCCTCCACTCGAAACGTCACCTATTCCTTTTCTCCAGAGACGCTGTCTGTCCCGCTGCGTTACTCCAGCTTTTTGTGTCTATCTAAGGTGCAATGTCACTTCCTTAGTCAGTTAAATGCAAAAGACATATCCCAGCCTGAATGAACAGCAGAGTAGAGCTTTAATTATAACTTTCGAAGCTGCTCTCTTAGAAGCACGTTATTTCAATTAATCCTTCATCGTAAATATCAAAACTAATTATTTTACTGCATTAATCATAATTAGTTCCATCACTGTTTTATCACAATTAAGACGTGCGTTCTTATCAACACAGATGTTTTCAACGCTTTCTATATGTTTGATTCATTTTCTGTGTTTCACATTACTAGTTGAGTAATTATATTATGACAATAGGTTCAAACATCTCATGTGCTTCAACTTATTCATTGCCCAGTTTGTACTGTTTAATGGCAATGAAACTATTTGCTACTTAGTGACTTATGCAAAAGAATATTCACAATAATTCTGCACATTTGAAGTATACCAAGGAAATCCCAACGAGAACGTCACTAATTCAGACCAACCCCACAGGCTGTGCTGTTTTGCATCATTCTTTGAAATTAGGAGAAATAAAACAAATTAATGAGAATTCAAGGTAGTTATGAACCAGCCTCATAGGAAACTACCCTCAACATGTTATGCATTGTTATATGAGGTTCGATAGTTTTTAACTGTGGGCTAAACCACAATTATTGGTTTGCAATATTATTGGTTTCCTGTGAAGCTAATTTGCAGATTCTAATTTTCCCAGAATGATATTTTCATGTATTTTCTTTCTTTTATGAAATAAGGGCAGGTCTAGTGACTCAATGTTCCAAGAATCAGAGGGGAGTTGATCTGTCTAACTCGTTGCCACAGAGGGCTGGGGAGGCCAAGTCAGTGGATTTCTTTAAGGCAGAGATAGACAAATTCTTGATTAGAACGGGTGTCAAGGGTTATGGGGAGAAGGCAGGAAATTGGGATTAGGAGGCAGAGATCAGCCATGGCGGAGTAGACTCGATGGGCTGAATGGCCTAATTCTACTTTTATAACTTGTGAACTTGTGAATCAGATGTTTCCGACATGACAAACAGAGATATAAAAGAGGTCTGGGGGAGCTGCCCTGCTGAACAGGGAGAATGTCAAACCTGCACTTTAGAGAGAATAATGCGGATGGAGCTCAGGAATCAATCACTATGATGGGGTCATACTTTAAGCCTCCAAATAGCCAGCAGGAGCTCAAAGAACAGATATGCAGGCAGATACATGTATGAATGATTATAGTGTGCAATTTAATTTTCACAATATAGACCGGAGCTACATCAGTGCCAAAGTCTCAGATGAGACAGAATTTGTTAGGTGAATTCAGGATGGTTGTTGGCAAGGTATGTAGGTAATCTAACCAGGGAAGAGGGCTTTCCAGAACTTGTATTGAGGAATGAGCCTGGCCAGGTGATCAGAGTTTCAGTGGGAGAGCATTTTGGGATCATTGATCATAACTAGTTTTTCAGATAGCTATGAATATGGATTTTGGGAGTATGTGCTAGATTTGTGAAAGACGAATTACAACAGAAATAAACAGTAGCTGGGAAGAGTTAACTGGGAGCAGCGTTCATTGGACAAGTCATTTAAAGGCTGCCTTTCAAAATTCAGAACCGACATGTTCCTGTGAGGAAGAAAGATAAGGGTGGCAAAATTCAGGAACCTTAGATGATGAGAGGTGTTGTAAATTTGGTCCAAGAGGAAAAGGAATCCTATGCAAGATCTGGAAACAGAAATATAGAGGAATCAGCAAAGAAATAAAACTAGGAATCAGAAGGGCTTCATATTTACCGAGGAGAGGATGTGGAGGATAGTTAGATTGGGGAGGGGTATACTGATATTTTAGGATGTATCAGTAGGTCTTCGGTCAATTGGAGTAACAATACGGTGGGTGTCCACAGGGCTTGATGGAATCGATCTCAGGATATTGAGTTAGGGATCAGAGAAGATTACTGGTGCTTTGACAGAGATCCCTGTGTCCACTTAAGCCTCAGGTGAGGTCCCAAAGGTCCTTTGGGACCTCACCGGAGGCATAAGTGGACACAAGAATCTCTGTCAAAGAATAGCCAGCGTTGTTCCTTTGTTTAACAAGTGCATTAGATACAAACTGGAACATTTTCGGCAGGAGAGTCTTACATCAGTGGTAGGGATATGTATGAAGAGGATTCTAAGGAATTGTTTCTGGAAAGGCTCTAATGAGAGCTGGTCTGCTTGGCTTAGTGCAGGCTTGCAAGTTTGACTGTTTTTTTGAAGAAATGATGAAAAAGAGCGAAAATGGTAAGGCAGTGGATCTTGTCTGCATGTCAAAACTGTCGACAAGATCCTTCCTAACAGGTTGATCCAGAAGATAAAGTACATGGGACCTTGGAGGCATAATAGATTGGATTTCAAATGGCCCATAGAGAACGGAGATAGCGGCAGAGGCTGTTATTCTGACTGAAAGTCCAGGGCCAGTGATATTCTGCGGTGCTGGGACCTCTGCTATTTGTGATGTCGAAAAATGATTTGGATGAAAATGGAGCTGGGATGATGCAACATTTGGTGTAGTTGTGGGTATTCAGGAAGTTTGCAAAAAAGATTCAGCATGATATAGACCAGTTGCAAATAGGGGCAGAGAAATGGCAGATGGAATTTAATCCAGACAGGTGTGAGGTGTTGCTCTTTGGAAGGTCAAATTTGAGACAAAAGTAAATGGCGGGACCCTTAACAACATTGATGTTCAGAGGGATCTTCGGATGCATGTATATAGCTCCCTGAAAGTGACAACCCAAGTGGATGAAACGGTAAAGAAAATGGACAGCACTTACCTAGATTGTCTGGGGTTTTGAATATAGAAGTTGGGAACTTATGTTGCAGCTGCATAAAACTTTGATTAGGCCTCATTTGGACTTTTGAGTACCACACCACAGACAGGATTTAGAGAATTTGTGGAGGGTGCAGAAGATGTTTACCTGAATACTGGGTGGATTAGGGGGGTATTAGCTATAAAGAGACGTTGGACAAATTGGGATTGTTTTCTCAGGAGCATTGGAGGCTTAGGGATAACCCAACAGAAGATTGTAAAATGATGACTGGCATAGACAGGATGGACAATTGGAGTTTTTCCCCAGGGTGAAAATGGCAAAGCTAGCGGGCATAGCTTTAAGGTGAAAGTTTAAAGGAGATTTACAAGGAAACATTTTTTTAACACAGCACGATAGGTGCCTGGAATGCACTGCCAGGAGAAGTGGTGGAAGCAGAAACAATAACAATGTATAAAAGGCATTTAGACAGACATGGGAACTGGCAGGCAATGAAGGCATATTGAACACGTGCAGTTTAGATTGGCGTCATGTTCGGCACCAGCATCATGGGCCTGTTGCTGTACTGTACTGTTCTACGTTCTAAGTTTCTTTATTATATTTCAGATTGTATCATAATCTTGTGTGCAACCATCACTCTTTAGTTTACAGTTTAAAATATATAAAATATAATTAAAATAGTGCATTTTTATTTCCAGGATTGCAATGTGCTATGATTGGCTCTTGACCTAACTTGATGCCTGGCTGCATGCCAGCCAGTGAACTGGAGCCTGGCAGCAATCAATGCCAGAAAAAGGGAACTCCATGCCACAAAGTTTGCTCGATCTTTATACGCAGCCCTCTGTAAGGTCAGCTATGCGCATCAATGAAAGGCAGAGATAGAGTGGATGTGGAAAGGATGTTTCCACTGGTGGGAGAACCTTGGACCAGAGGTCACAGCCTCAGAATTAAAGGGCGCTTTTTTAGAAAGGAGGTGAGGAGCAATTTCTTTAGTCAGAGGGTAGTTCATCTGTGGAACTCATTGCCACAGAGGACTGTGGAGGCCATGTCAGTGGATATTTTTAAGACAGAGATAGACAAATTCTTGATGGGTGTCAAGGGTTATGGGGAGAAGGCAGGAAATGGGATTAGGAGGCAGAGATCAGCCCAGCCATTTAGATACTAATCAAATAACTTACTCTCTACACTATCACATCTGGCACTGTGCGCCTGGGACAAGAATATAATTGTAATAAAGGCTAGCTTTAATATATTGCAAATGTTATCATTTTTATGCTTAAGACAATTTTTGGTACATTCTTCAGGCAAATGAGAAACTAAGATAACCGCTGAAAGGATTTTGCAAACGTATTTGGACTAATTTCACAGTTTTATTGTCCTTACCATGGAATATTGATTTACAGTGTTGAATTTGAGGCATGTAGTCTTCATTCCTGCTTGCTGCATGAATATTGGTACACTTGCAACCTCCGCAACTGCAATTGTTTCCTACTTTATGACTGAAGTAGTTGTATGTGTGATGCCTGAGATGTGACTGATATAGCACAAACACAACACATTTTTTTTTGTGCACAAATGGCTGGAATTTTCCACTCTACTGGCACTTGCCCACAAGGGGAGCACTTGAAGGAAAATCATATACTCTCAACTCCCAATTTTCAGCCATTAAAATTAATAGCACGAAAATCATCAGCTGAGACATAGATATTCCATTACTTGCTCCCTGAATTCAATAGCACTGACGTAAAACACTTAGCTTTTAAATTTAGGTCACGGGATTAGTGGGGATACTCTTGAAAACGTGAAACTCTAGGAACTAGGGTGAGTTGAGCTAATAGGTAGTTCAGAATATAGTGAGGTAAGGAAGGTGTGAGCAGTGCTGTAGTAACAAAGAATGGAGGCATTGGTGGGGAAATGAGGGCTTTTGAGTGTGGCAAGGTAATGAGTGGTTTTATAATGACAGGCGTAGTGCGTTGATAAGGGCTCGGGGTCGTGGTGGGGTAATGACGGGGGTGTAGAGTGATAAGCTGATGGAGGCTATTGGTGGAATGTTGCTGCTAATGTGCGACCTAACTGACAGCTGATAGACAAAGAAGGTAAATTGGAACCAGACGTTTATATGGAAATTTACCAAACCTCTGAGTTTGGTGAACATGTCCAGGCCAATTTAATGTGCAGGCAAGGGGAGGAACTGAATGGAAATAATTTAATCAGTGAAATCCATAGATTTCAGAAGAAAAACTCTGCTTAATAAATCTTTTAGATTTTTTTTAAGAGGAAGAAAATTAAAGGATAGGAGGATCAGGTTATATCTTTGTTTTTAGATCAGAGAATGATCTGAGAATGCTTTCAAGTCGCCTCATTAAGCCAGGCAACAAGGGAATCAACGGCATGAAAGAGAGGTGGAAATGGTTTATTTAGCAATTAAGAAAAATAAGTATCAGCGAGAATTTGATCATGGGACATATTTTTACTGTGAGCTCTCAAACCCTTATTTCTACTGTTTCCCCAATCGGCACAAATGATGTGATTTTGAATCCAAAAGCAAGATTCTGAAATACTGCTGGACAGGGCCCAGATGAGATCAAGATACATGGGTTTGGATTATACCCTGACAATAATGCTCAGATTCTCTGCAGCTAGTCTTTCCATACGGCAGAATGAGGAATCCAAATTCAGCTGTTAATACTTTACGAATGAAATTTGGAGGAATTTCTTTAGTCGGAGGGTGGTGAATCTGTATCACAGAAGGCTGTGGAGGCCTAGCCAGTGGATATTTTTATTCCTGATTAGTACGGGTGTCAGCGGTCATGGGGAGAAGGCAGGAGAATGGGATAAGGAGGGAGAGATAGATCAGCCATGATTGAATGGTGGTGTAGACTTGATGGGCTGAATGGCCTAATTTGGCTCCTATTACTTATGACCTTATGAACAGCAGAGCTGAGAAGTTGGCAAGGAGTTTGGAACAATGGTGAAAGCACTATAAGCAGGGACTCAATAGATCTTGTGTGGTAGCACATTGCCCAGTTCATCTGATGAAAATATCTCATTGCCAGAACTCACCAACAAGCACCAAGACCTCACTTGGCTGGCAGTGAGAGCCCCCCCCCCCCACCCCCCCCCCCAGTCACTATCATTGGGGTCTTGCTACTAATGCACGCTCCCCTCAGGACAGCTGCCATGGTGAGGAGATGGTAGCCTATCTTTTCGCAGAGTGTGGATTTACAGAGAGGTTGTGGGGAAAGATGCAAGGATCCTTGTAGCAGATTACCCGGAACTGTTCCATAACAGAGGACTCTCTGAATTATGGGCTGTTCCCAGGGACACAATTTGAGACAGACATTGAGCGCTGCTGGAAGACCACCTGCTCGGTAAAATACACTTTTTGGTCCGTTCAAAACATATTGGTTTTCCAGTCAACATTCTTAGAGATTAGTGCAAACACTACTGAGTTTGATATATTTAGACACTGGGAATATATGAAGAACTTTTGCACAGTTTTTCTTTTGTAATTATTTTTTTTTCTGAATAAAGTTTATTTTTGAAATATCAAAGAAATTGGCAAAAAGAGACAAAAGGAAGATTTTGCACATTGGACAAAGTAACACATGATGGAAAAACAGCATGAATTATTGCAGGGTACACAAAAATGCTGGAGAAACTCAGCGGGTGCAGCAGCATCTATGGAGCGAAGGAAATAGGCGACGTTTCGGGCCGAAACGTCGCCTATTTCCTTCGCTCCATAGATGCTGCTGCACCCGCTGAGTTTCTCCAGCATTTTTGTGTACCTTCGATCTTCCAGCATCTGCAGTTCCTTCTTGAACATGAATTATTGCAGGGGTTGTGCTAGGTGGTTAAAAGTCGAGATAAAACAATCCAAAATATTTCTAGCAGATTTACTTGGAAACGCATCAGGTGAAGTAATGACTGAGGTTTTTGATGTACTGCTCAGACCTCACATGTTATGATCCATAGGTTTATAAAAGAGAGCTATAAAGCACATAAGCAAGGAATATGTGCGAACATTAATAAATTATTTGGGCATAGAACTAATAGATTAGCTCAAATTAAAGAGCTGAGACAAATATGATTTCCTCTGGTGTTTGGTGTCGGACTTGAATCAACAATCTTCTGTCTCCCTGCAAGTGTGCTAAGGATGAGTCATGACTGACTTGGGTTTAGCCAGGCGCAAGGCAATACGGATAATTGACAGAGTACAGCATTTCCCATGGGGATTTTGGGATTACTGCAACAACCTCCGATTTTCAAAATAGGTCCTGAGTGGAAGAAGAATTCCAAGCACAAATTCTTAACATATAAGTTAAAATACACCAATACTCTGTCCCTTGACTCAATGAGGCAATTTACTGAGAGCATGAAGTCATAGCATGTGAATAGCAGAGTAGCATTCAAGTCGAGGAACTCAAAATAAGGTGCGGCTTTCTAATTTAGTGCTCTGCATAACATATATCTTGGGATTACAATGGGTGCTACAAGCTTGTCACCAGCTAATATTTTACTGCTTCAGCTGAAACTCCATGAAAATGACTGTAATACTACACCAGCTGCTGCCCTTCTTATATATCAGGTTTTCAGTAACAGCCGGCAGACTCAAACAGGCTAGCTCATGTTCAGGTATCTGAAAATAAAGCATTGTTGGCAGCTGTCAACCTTGTTTACCAATTCAAACGGAGCAGGCAGGCAAAACTGGAAATTGTTGCTCTTGTTTTCAGTCAGAAAATTAAGCTTCATAAAGAAACTACCCTGAGAAGTTAAACTTAAATTAAATGCAGGGCCAGCCAAACAATTCACCCTTCATTCAATTTTTTATCATAAATCAAGTGCACCATTTATCTGAAGTTTTTGTTACCTATACATTTGATTGTACAGAATGTTTCTGTCCAGCCTCCTATCCTGAAAGCTCCTGCAAATTCCTGTTCATCCGAAGCACACCTACCCCATGCCAACTTCCATTCATTTACTATCCTTGGGATTACAATCACCTTAAATTTAAAATGTGTTTCCTTGTAGTCAGGTCTTTTCCACAACCCTTCAGCTGGTAGGGCTGCTGCCGCACAGTGCCAGAGACCCAGGTTCGAACATGACCTCAAGTGTTGTTTGTGTGGACGTTTGCACGTTTTCCCTGTGACCGCATGAGCTTCCTCCCAGTGTTCTGGTTTCCCCCCACATCCTAAAGACGTGAGAGTTTTAAGGTTAATTGGCCTCTGTAAATTGTCCTTTTGTGTGTAGGGAGTGGATATGAAAGTAGGATGGCAAGAGAGCTACTGCGAACAGGTGTGAACTAGTGTGATGGTTGGCATGGATTTGGTGGGCCTGTTTTCTCACTTATTTCAATCAATTCAATATGCCAGAGGTTCTTCCAGTTCTGCCCTTGGTGTTTTCATCACTTAGGCTGAACCTCCTCCTTAATCCTCCTCCTTCTGCTAGTCATTAAAGGATCCTACCACTTTGAACACACTTTTGTTCAGATATCCTTACATCTCTTTCAATGACGATATTGATTCATTTTGTCCAACCATACCCTTGTGAAGTATCTTATTTTGTCTATAGTTAAAAGTGCTTTCACGTGTAAGTTTTTATTTGCCAACGGTCAGACGACAATTATGCAGGTACCAGGGATTAAAGGACAATCTAGCAGCAGCTCAGAAAGCTCATTCCCTTATTTTGTTGTGGCTCTTTTTCCTTCCCTTGGGAATGAACCTATCCTGTTGCAAGATTAAAAAGACTAATTTTCTAATTTGATGCTCCTTGTGAAGATAATGACCCCCCATTGGAACATGGATCAAAACGTGAGAGAGATGTTACACATGTACTGATTATATCAAGATGAATCCTTTGTAAACTGGGAATCTGGATTGCATTGCACTTTGACTTGTGTTATACTGGGGAGTTAACTGCGGTTATGGAGAAACTCTTGGGAAATTGAAATGGGAATATAAAACGATCAGTACCTGACGAAATTTACAATAAACATTCCCTCTGGACAAGAAGCATTAATTGGGAAAATTAATTCCTGGGAAGCCTATTCCAAGGAAAGCAACAGAAAAATGACAGTGATAAAAGGAGAAATATAACCAAAGGTGATGATGAAGGGCAAAAGTCACAGACTAACTGGCATCTGTGAAGTAAACAAATTTAATCCCCCAATGAAGAAGACAACAGTCATGGTAGCACGGGGATTCGTATAGGGGGGAAGGTGATGCACATGTATTGATGTTTCCTCAAGACTTTACGGGTCGAGTTGGCACAGTGGGGTGTTCTAACAAGAGTTCTAACCTGCGAGAAATCGCCGACAACTTGCATTGCATTCCCATCCATTCCCCATGCCTCACCCATTTCAGCCCTGTTTTTTTAAATAAACATTTGGTTATACTTTCTTCTCCCCTTCATATTTCTTCATATGTTCTTTTAAGCTGTATTCCTGACATAGTGGCAGTGGTAGGGCAAGGATCACCTGAGAACAGTTATGGTGAAGATGGGAGATCACTGCCTTGCCTTACTTACTAGCTGATCCATGTACCGCTGAACCCTTAGTTCATTAACCAGTTTTGGAGTCATCAGCAAACATATGAATCATACTCCTACTTTCCCACCCATGTCATTTTTACATATCACAAGCAACAATACCTGTGCTACACCACTTGTTGCGGATTCAGGTCAGAGAAACACATATTCACCATTACCCTCTGCCCCTATCAACAAGAAAACTTTGGATCCAGTTTTCCAACATACCTTGAACCATTTGCCCCCTAACTTGTGCACCCAACCTATCATAGAAGACTTTGTCAAGGACCTTCCTATATTCCCTGTAAACCAAATCTACTCACCTTGCCTTCATCAGTTTTAGTTACTCTTCAAAAAAACTCAGATTTATGAGATGTGATCTCCCCTGCACAAAATTATGCTGATTCCTGCTCATCTTTCCTTGCGTTTCCCAGTGAACCTAAATCAGAAACTTCTCCAACAACTTCCCCGTCACTGATATAAGGCTCACCTGCCTGGTTTATTACTTCTGCCTGTATTGAACAAGGGGACAAACCTGAGTGATTGTCCAGTCTTCTGGGCCTCATCTATGACTGACGAAGATGCAAATATCTCTGCCTGTGCCCCAGCAGTGTTCTCCCTTGCTTCAATGTGCATCTCCTTGCAGTATACCAATAGAAAGTGTTCATTTAGGATCTCATCTGCTGGTTAAACACATAGATTACCCCTTTGTTCCCTGAGAAGACATATTCTTTCCTTAATTACCCTTTTGCTTTTCATATACTGCATGGCAGATGCAGTTTAATGTGGATAAATGTGAGGTTATCCACTTTGGTGGCAAAAACAGGAAGGCAGATTATTATCAGGATGGTGCCAAGTTGGGAAAAGGGGAAGTACAATGAGATCTGGGTTTCATCAGTCACTGAAAGTAAGCATGCAGGTACAGCAGGCAGTGAAGAAAGCTAATGGCATGTTGGCCTTCATAACAAGAGGAGTTGAGTATAGGAGCAAAGGGGTCCTTCTGCAGTTATACAGGGCCCAAGTGAGACCACACCTGAAGTATTGTTTGCAGTTTTGGTCTCCTAATTTGAGGAAGGACATTCTTGCTATTGAGGGAGTGCAGCGTAGGTTCACGAGGTTAATTCCCAGGATGATGGGACTGTCATATGTTGATAGAATGGAGCGGCTGGGCTTGTATACTCTGTAATTTAGAAGGATGAGAGGATATCTTATTGAAACATATAAGATTATTAAGGGATTGGACACACTAGAGGCAGGAAACATGTTCCCGATGTTGGGGGAATCCAGAACCAGGGGCCACAGTTTAAGAATTAGGAATAGACCATTTAGAACGAGATGAGGAAAAACGTTTTCACCTAGAGAGTTGTGAATCTGTGGAATTCTCTGCCTCAGAAGGCAGTGGAGGCCAATTCTCTGGATGCTTTCAAGAGAGAGTTAGATAGAGCTCTTAAAGATAGCAGAGTCAGGGGATATGGTGAGAAGGCAGAAACGGGATACTGATTGTGGATGATCAGCCATGTTCATATTGAATGGCAGTGCTGGCTCGAAGGACTGAATGGCCTACTCCTAAACCTATTGTCTATTGTCTATCATCTATAAAATATTTTAAGATTCTCCTTAATCCTACTTGCTAAATTAATTTTGGTGCCATTTCTTCTATCCTAATTTATTTCTTAAGTTTTCTCTTAACATCCTCTATAAACCACAAATGCCTCATTTGATACCAATTTCCTTTTGCTGACGTGTTTCTTTTATTGGACCCACTGATTTACTCTAGCACTATGTGTTCTTTTTGTAAACCAGCCTCTACAGTTTTTTGTCTCTCTGTTTGTTTTCCCTGATCAAACCATCAATATCCATCAATGACCAGGGAACAGGGACAAGTGAACTCTGAGCTTTTACTACCTCGCTGTTAAACGACTCCCACTTATCAGATGCTACGGTCTCCTCAATCAGCTGGTCCCAGGTCCCGTCTTACACTATCGAAATCTGCCTCGCAGTTTAGGACCTTATATACGAGGCCTGACCTGATCTTTTTTAATTATGAACTTGAAGCTAACCTGTCACTGTCATGACTCTATGACTCTAAAATTAGTTTCCATTGACAAGTCCTGAAGAGTAGTAAGGCACGTCAGAAAATGAGCAAGGAATTTGCAACTGCTACCATGAATATGTCCAGAATCTATCCAACTACAATGATGACGTTTGCAACAATCGATAGCAGAAATGATGAAGGCAAAAGCTAAAGCAAGCCAAAAACAACCATGCTTGTTCCAGTGATCCGGCACCAGGTATGATTTAAGGCACAGAGAATGATCTGCAGACTAATCCATGATTGATGTGCTGTGAAGCTGAGGGCTCAGAGCACAGCAATGATTTGAATAGCAGAGCTTTTCTTCGCAGGCTTCCAGCTTCAAGTAAGGATCAACTAAACTAATGCATGCAATCTCTGTGTGATATTCAGGATAACACCAGCACAGGGCAGAAGAACAGCAATGAACTAGCATTAACTAGCAACAAATGTTCAAGGTACGTACAGCTTACTCCTGTTCCTTTTTCTAGCAAGATCTTGTGGAATGCCTATTCAAAGTATTTTTGTAACAATTTTACATTCATTGTAGCAAGCCGTTAGCTGGATGGTAACAAGGACACTACATAGACTGCTATATTTGTCCAGCCATCACCCTGTTCCATGTAGCCCTTCCCTTGGAGTGTAGCCAGTGGTCCCTTTCTAACTGATGTAGCTGAGATTCAAGTACTACACAGAAGAGTGCGTGAAATAGTGGGGGGAGAAAGCTGAGAAAAGAGGTGGGGGCAGTACCAGACCTGACAAGTAATCGGTGAATAGATATGGATACAATAAAAGCCTCCCTCGCCTGTATCTACCCATCATTTGCCAGGCTTTGTCCGGCTCGCAACTTCTTTCACAGCTTCCACCCCTTCTACAATTAAACTGAAGAAGGGTCCGATCTGAAACGTCACCCATCCATGTTGTGTAGACATGCTGCCTGACCCACTGAGTTAGTTCAGCACTTTGTGTTTTCTCTTATTTCTGTATACTTTTCTGTACTTCCCCAAATCCATTCCTTCCTTTTCTATTGATTCCTTTCTTGAATTGACTCAGTCACTGTGCCTCCACTTCCCTCTTGGACGATGAATTCCAAAGACACACCATCCTCTCGGTGAAGACATTTCTTCTCATCCGAATGGTTAATCTCTAAAGTTGTGACTGTGATTAAACATTTAGGTTAGGTCTGATTAATCTCTCATCACGCACACATCTCCAGCTATACTATTGCAGTAATCGATCTAGTGAACCTATGTTGTACATGTATGATCCCCATGCAACTTCTGACATACCCTACGCTGTTATTAAAAAGCAAATGAAATCATTTGAATTAATATTCCTTGTAACCTCATGGGAGCGGGGGAGTTGACTGTATGTCATCACTCTCCCAGGTTCCCCTTCACATTCCCATCTGAATCTATAGTGGTTCAATCAGAAACCAGAAGTTAAGGAGGTTAACAGCAAAAGGTGAAGGCCCCTGAACAATTTCACAGAGGTAGCGAGTGACTAGCCCAATAATGCAGTAACTCAGCCACAGTGCCACCTTTAATATTTAGCAATTTACTAGGCATGATGAATAACCAAAAGAAGGTGGACACAAAATGCTGGAATAACTCAGCGGGACAGGCAGCATCTCTGGAGAGAAAGAATGGGTAACGTTTCGGGTCGAGACCCTTCTGAAGACTGATGTCAGGGGAGTGGGCGGGACAGAGATAGAATGTAGTCGGAGACAGTAAGACTAGTGGGAGAACTTGGAATTGGGAGGGGATGGAGAGAGAGGGAAAGTAAGGGTTATTTGAAGTTAGAAAAGTCAATGTTCATACCACTGGGGTGTAAGCTACCCAAACGAAATATGAGGTGCTGTTCCTCCAATTTGTGCTTGGCCTCATTCTGACAATGGAGGAGCCACATGATAGAAAGGTCAGAAGGACCAAAAGAAGGTTGGAATGTTGACTTCAGATCAATGCTTTATTAGTGTCAGTACTGTTTGCAACATAAGAAGTTCCCAGAAACTGGAAATAAAAGTATTTATTCATCCAAAAATCACGTATAAAGTGTCTCTTGCAGCAGGTAAGCTAAAAATTGGATCAATACTGAAAATAAATAAAAATATTTAATGGTGTATGTGGAGGAAAGAAAATAGATGTTAAAAAAAGCTTTTCAGTTTTTGGTAGTCAATAGAGATATAATATAGAGATACTGTATAATGAAATACTACACCCATAAGAAAATGAGCTCATTCTCTTGCAGTGATTGATTGAAAGGTATAACATGGAAACAGTCCCTTCGGCCCACCAAGACCATCGATCACCTGTTCACACAAGTTCTATGTTATCCCACTTTCACATCCATTTTCTGTACACTAGGAAAAATGTAAAGAAGCCAGTTTACAAATCTGCATGTCTTTGGGATGTGGGAGAAAACCAGAGTACATGGTGGAAATCCATGCAGTCACAGGGAGAACGTGAAAACTCTGTACAGAGAGCACCCGAGGTCAGGATCAAAACTGGATCTCTGGCACTGCGAGGCAGCAGCTTTACCAGCTGCACCACTGTGCCACCCTGTTTAATCTACCTCACTAGTTAAGATCCAAAAACAATTTGTATTTTTCCCAAACTATTTGCATTTATCATGTAAAATGTAAAGCAAATATCTTGTTGAATATCCATGGCTATTTGAATTACATAACTGTCAGGGAGGTAATTGAAGGCACTTGAATGTATATGTGTAATGCTTCAAAGATCATGATAAAGTAGAAGTGAAAAAAAGGTGGGAGGAACTCAGTGAGTCAGTCTGAAGAGGTGTCCAAACATTGTCTGTCCATTCCCTCCAAATGCTGTCTGACCCGCTGAATTCCTCCTGCACTTCGTGTTTTGCTCAAGATTCCAGCATTTGAAGATCATTGTGTTGCTGATAATATTCCACGCCTACTTGAATGGCCATCTTGCAGTCAACAACCTAATAGATACCCCACCATTGTTTCTTCATCTCTAAAAATGTGCAGATTAGAGTGTCTGCAAATAAATCAGCAAACCCCCACCAACTCCTTGCTCTCTTTTTTTATCTAATTGAAGCCCTGCTTAAAATCCAAATCCCTTGGCCAATCTTTTTGAACCTCTTCAAACATAATTTTCATTATGTGCGTGTGAAATTCTATAACGTCCAATTTTCTCTTCTAAACGGTCTTTCATTTCCTTCTAACGGTGACACGCAGAACAGTGACACACAGGCAAATTGTGATGTTAATTTACTTTCTCCACAATTAAAGTGGATTGGAACTGTTGTCACAACCAAACAGTCTCTGATCAATTAAAATAGCCCACTGTGTACCTGGTGCATTTTAAGGCAGCTGCAGTACTCTAGTTATTGTGACCTTCATCACTTGGCCAAATTTGGTGTGAAATGGCCTGGGCTGGTGTTCCTAAACTGTGAAACTTTAGTTCCTGAAGCTCATTGCTAGGGACAGGTCAGTGGCCTCATCTTTAATTCCTTGGTGTTGCAATCTATTCCAATTCCAGGTTGGTGAAGATTGAAAGAAGTGGAGAGGCATTGGCTAGATCCATGAGGAAACTTGAGAAAGGAGGGAAATTCAAAATCAGCAAAAGAAAGAAAGACACAATTCAAACTAGAACAGCTACAACCTTAAACATTGAAGGACTTTTATTGTAGATCTAATGTCCAAAAGTTATTTGTAGCCAGGCAAGGAAACAGCAGTGGAGGTGGACAAATATTGATCTCTAAAGATGAATATGGATTCTAAAGACAGTCTGAAAGGAGTCACAGGTAGACATGAGGTGGATGGGTGCACAATCTTTGGGCGGGGATTCTGAAGCTCGAGTCTTTGGTGAATTCAGTGAATGGAAGATACACCCAGAGCTTGGGTCTGGTAGAAATCAAAACTTTCCTATCAGTGAAAAGATTCATTTTCAGAGAATCAAACCAAGAGGCCATTAGCTTAGAGATACAGTGTGGAAACAGGCCCTTCGGCCCACTGAGTCTGTGCTGTCCAGTGATCACCGGTACACGAGTTATATCCTACACACAAGGGACTATTTACAGAAGCCAATTAGCATACAAACCTGCACGTCTTTAGGATGTGGGAGGAAACCGGAGCACCAAAGGAAAACCCACGTACAAACTCCATACTGAGGGAACCTATAGACAGGACTGAACCCGGGTCTCTGGCACTGTAAGAGAGCAACTCTACCGCTGCGCCACCACTGTGCCATTGTTGAGCACCCCTAGTCTAAACAGTATAGTTAGATATTATGCCACATACCAGCCACTCACTCCCTAATAATAAACAGCATTGGTGACATAGAAATGAACAGGGCCATTTAAACCCTTTGGCTGATCCTGCCAATTAGTCAGATCAGAGCTGGACTGTGACCTAAATCCATATACTTGTATTTTCTCAATAACCCTTGACACAACCCACGTTACAAATTAACAATCAATGTGAAGTACCATTTCAAAGAGTTCTTTCATCCTAAAATAGTTGATTGTTATACTAAAATGATCTGAAGCATGACTCTTGTAGGTAAAGATGCTATGTTTATATAATAGATATCCAAAAATATTGAAGTATTTTCAACTGGGGCAAATGTTGCAGTGTAGCAAAACACAGCAGGTAATTGGCACAGAACAAATCGCCACAAACCATGCTGAGGAATAATGAAAGTTTTTAGTGATATTCATCGCAGGGCAGTGAAGTAAGCCAATGGCATGTTGGCCTTCATAACAAGAGGAGTTGAGTATAGGCGCAAAGAGGTCCTTCTGCAGTTGTTCAGGGCCCTAGTGAGACTACACCTGGAGTATTGTGTGCAGTTTTGGTCTCCACATTTGAGGAAGGACATTCTTGTTATTGAGAGAGTGCAGCGTAGGTTCACCAGGTTAATTCTTGGGATGGCGGGACTGCCATATGTTGAAAGAATGGAGCGACTGGGCTTGTATACACTGGAATTTAGAAGGATGATAGGGGATCTTATTGAAACATATAAGATTATTATGGGTAGACAAAAATGCTGGAGAAACTCAGCGGGTGAGGCAGCATCTATGGAGCGAAGGAAATAGGCAACATTTTGGGTCGAAACCCTTCTTCAGTCCGAAGAAGGGTTTCGACCCGAAACATTGCCTATTTCCTTCACTCCATAGATGCTGCCTCACCCGCTGAGTTTCTCCAGCATTTTGTCTACATTCGATTTTCCAGCATCTGCAGTTCCGTCTTGAAAGATTATTAAGGGCTTGGACACACTAGAGGCAGGAAACATGTTCCCAATGTTGGGGGAGTCCAGAACCAGGGGCCACAGTTTAAGAATAAGTGGTCGGCCATTTAGAACAGAGATTAGGAGAACTTTTTCACCCAGAGAGTTGTGAATTTGTGGAATTCTCTGCGTCAGAAGGCAGTGGAGGCCGATTTCTCTGGATGCATTCAAAAGAGAGTTAGCTCTTAAAGATAGTGGAGTCAAGGGATATGGGGAGAAGGCAGGAACAGGGTACTGACAGTGAATGGCGGTGCTGGCTCTAATGGTCAAATGGCCTACTCCTGCACCTATTGTCTATTGTCTATTGTCTATTGACAAATATCGGCAAGGAAGAGCTGCCCTTTTTGGAATAGCTCCAAGAAAATGTCTCTAACCTTCGTCTGAGAGGGCAGATGGTCACAGGGAATCAAATTTACATGAAAACCCTGTGCATAGTTCAACCCTATTAAAATGCAGCCTCGATTTCTAATCACAATGATTCATGTGACTAAATCATATTGAAAAGAATAATGCATTGTAATTCACCACTATTGTTGAAAGTCCACAGATTTATCTCAATTCTTTGATTACTCAAGCACTATCAAATGGAAGAACAAAAATAGAACATCAAACCACGTCTTGAATGGAAACAGTTACATTATTTTTGTTTCAGACATTTACCTCCCCATTTTATTCTTAGGATAAATGAAAGGTCACATTCCATTCTAGTCAAAAAAATATTTTCTGCAGTTGTCTAGGTTCGTTCTATTTTTCATTTGTGGCTGACCCCATGTTGACTTAATTAAAGTTGTCCAGCATATTGTACCATGATTTGAAGTGTAAATAACTGAAAATGTAAGGAAATTACTGAGCATTCATTCTCTTCTTTTGCTTGCTGCAGGACTGAGCCTTTTTATGCTGAAAAAGAAAGAAGATTAGTTGATTATAATCCTTTTAGATATGCCACTGAAATCGTCCATGGGTGAAGACCTGAGGACGGAGCCACTCTGGGATTCCATCTAATTCAAACAACCTCCAGTCACGTCCAAATTACTTTTACTCTCATATTCACATCAGGCGGGCCAGCATATCAGACGCTCGGTACAACCTAAGGAAAGTAGGTTTGTCTCATTATTGGTCAGACGTAAGCTCAGTCCCCATGAAATAGGATTTGGCAAACTTTTGCCTGGTAATAAAATGCTCTTAGGTTTAAATAGAATAAAAATGTGAGGACAGGTTACATAAAGCTGGATGAATATCCTCCAGTGAAGAATGAATGTGAAGAAGAATGAATGAATGAATGAGTGCTTTGTCTCCCACCAGAAAGCACTGCAGAGGGTGGTGAAAACTGCCCAACGCATCACCGGTTCCTCACTCCCCTCCATTGAATCTGTCCAGAGCAAGCAATGTCTGCGAAGGGCACGCAGCAACGTCAAGGACTGCTCTCACCCCAACCATAGACTATTTACCCCCCTTCCATCTGGGAGGTGCTACAGGTCACTCCGTTGCCGGACCAGCAGGTTCAGGAACAGCTTCTTCCCTGCTGCTGTTACCCTACTTAACTCTGCACCTTGGTGATTGCCAGTCACCCCCCCCCCGGGCACTCCATCCCCCAGTGACTGATCTCCCCCGCCCCCCGAAATTTGCACTACTGCTACTGTATATACATATATATATTTTACTGTTCCATTATTCTGTGTTCGGACTTCTGGGTGAGATGCTAACTGCATTTCGTTGTCTCTGTACACTGCACAATGATAATAAAGTTTGAATCTGAATCTGAATGTGTCGGAAGGAACTGCAGATGCGGGTTTAAACTGGAGAGAGACACAAAAACTGGAGGAACTCACCGAGGCAGCATCTCTTGAGAGAAGGAATAGGTGATGTTTCGGGTTGAGACTTCTTCAGACACTGAATGTTTGCAATGATTGAGGTATTGCAGTTTTAAAAAATATTTAATTGATTGGATAGCAAGAAACCATCTTATTTAGGGATAAATAAATTGTGAAATAATCCAATAATTCCCCATCAGGCAATTTATTCAAACTAAATGGGTAGAAAGTGAGAAATCACTCACCTACAGTGGCAGAGTCTGGGTCTATTAGAGCTTTCAAAACTGTGATGAGAGAAGGAATGGGTGATGTTTCGGGTCGAGACCCTTCTTCAATCTCGACCCGAAACGTCACCCATTCCTTCTCTCCAGAGATGCTGTCTGTCCCGCTGAGTTACTTCAGCTTTTTGTGTCTATCTTTGGTTTAAACCAGCATCTGCTGTTCCTACTTACACATGAATAGCCAGTTATTAGTCAAAATATAGAAGAGACATAAGCTTAAGCAAGCTGGGTGAAATTGAGGTACAGTTCAGGCAGGATTTGTTAAACCAACTGAAAGATTGAATGGCCTGTTATTTCCATGTCCCCCATAACAGGCAGAAAGCAAAATAATAATACATCATTTCTATCACAGAAGGGCCAGTCTGTCACAACATTTGTGTTTCATGTGAGTCAAGCCTGTCATAGTTAGACCCACTGCCACAGCCACTGATCTGGTGCTGAGGAAGTGGGCAGGAAGTCCGACAGCAGAAGTAAAGGTCATGCATTTATACGGGCATTCACTACATCCACCTGATGGGCCAGCACACTTTACAATCAGCATATTATTGATCAGCACAGTCACTTTAGGCAAATGTGACATGTAATTTCTGTGTGCTCAGAGAAAGTAAACTTGGGCGTTGAAAACTCCCGGTTGAGTGTTGGTCCTGGCTTAGGCGCTTAGAAGTGAGTCAGGTCAAGAAATACAAGAATACTATCTCCAAGGGGATGGGAGATGGGCCTGATAGGTGACCACTGTTATATTTTTCATTTTATCTCCTTTTATAAGAACTTGTAGCTTTGTCTCTTCATTTTCAGATTTTCTCTTCATTTTGTAAGGTTCTATTTGCCACTTGCTGTTTATTTTTCTCTTCATTAATCTTTAAATGGGTATAGTTCACATCACCATGGAAACCACCAGAATTGTTGGGACTTAATTTGGATTCGAAGAGTTACATAGAAAAAGCAGATGAGAATCCAAAACCTTCAAGAAACAGCAAGAAATTGAAAGCCTTTATTTTCTATAGCATTGCCTTTGAATGCCTTGACAGTCCGAACAACACATTTTCCACTTGCAGACAATTACAAAATATGAAATCTGGCATGTAATTTGTGATACAACAAGATCCTATAAACAACAATGCACTACTAATTGATGCTGTATGCAATGTGATGATCTACAGTGAAACTAATCTTGGGCCCCTTTTCTGGATAGTCAAAAATATCTTTCTGCAAGATCCTACTGCTGGCACTCTTGCTATTAGAATGCTTGGATCCAAAAATCAACTATGTGTTACTGTGAGCTGACCTGTATTCTTACTATTGGAAGGACAAGGCAATGGCACTCAGAATGCACTCTCATATTTATCGCAGACAACTGATTATCTGAAATTCTGAGTGCATTTGCCCCGTCCTTACAGCAGCAAGATTCCCAGTCTGCTCACAACATTTTTTAGATCCAAGCGTTCTAATAGCAAGACTCTGGCAGCAGTACAATCTTGCAGAAAGATCTTTTTGACTATCAAAGAAAAGGTGCCTAAGATTATTTACGCTGTAGATCCATAACATTGCATACAATAATAATTCTGCCTAATGGACCACAGAGGTAACCCAAACTTATTATTCAGAGCATCTTCTGTTTTTAAGATCCTCTAAGGATCAGAAAGTGTAGAGTAAGAGTAATAATTGGCTTGTGACTGAAATGGAGGAATCGGAGTACATGGCCTGCCCATTGAAGAATGTAGAGGGCTTAGCATGTTTCCGCTTGGGTTTGGTATGCACCGTTTCTTCAAGGGTTGTCCTTCTTAACTGTGGTAGGGGTCAGTGCAGGTGAGAGATTTGTAGACAAATGACTTCTGACAGTCCATACAGAATGCATTTGGTATGGTTTGCAGGCTCTAAACATATTATGTTAATCCCAGTTGGAGCCCAAATCTTCTGTTTATAAACCCTGCTGTGCACAGAGTTCATTTACTGATAAAGGGACATGCTTATTTATAGAACGGAGTTGCCTGGATTCAAAGAGTCCCTCAATTGAAAACAAATTGAAAATATATACTGCGCAGCCACGATCTATAAACTACTAACATTATTCCGCTGATGCCCCTTACCAAGGATGTGTGTAACAGAGAAACTTGCACATAATTACCCGAAGTAAAATGGTGCATTAATTTAATTAACATGCATGAAAAGTACACTCGTCTATTTGGAGTGGCATTAAATAGGCACACCAAAACCTACCAGGCTGATGAATTGGTGCGTCTTTCTTGATATGTAAATATGTGAAATTTGTGTATGATGTACATGCAAATGTGCAGTGCAGCTATAGACAGTGGAAAACAAGATAGTAATTTTAGTAGTTCTCTATAACTCAGTTATAACAATGCACAAATACATTAAACACCTTGGCATTGGTGAAACCAATGAGTGATTGCGTGATTGCTTTGTGAAGCACCAAGACTCGGTTCACAAGGGAGGTTCCGTTCTACCTGTTGCCTGACCATGTTGATCCTCTTGTTACCTGATCATTTAAATCTACATCCCACCCCCACTCTGATCTATCTGTTTGTGGCCTTCAGTTATGTGATAATAGGGCCAAGTACAGTCTTGAGGAACACCATTTCATCTCTCATCTGGTAATGTTGCCATATTACAGAATCATCATTGAATTCCTCAACATTAGATGACTCATATTTGTGTTTGTATCAACACTGGGTATTTCTGCCTTTCATCATGTGGTTCAGTTTTTATTTTTCTATCTGTATAGTCTGGCCTGCTGAAAATGTCCCATTGCTCTGCAATTAGCAACATATAGCACTGAAACAGAAGCATGTGCTTCTAATTACCACACTAACTGCTGCATTGGTTCATTTGGTCTCACCCTAACAAAGATGGTTCCATTGTTCTACATATCTCCCTCACTTTCTCTCACATCGCCTGTTTTCTATCTTGCAGAAACAAAGAACTGAAGAATTTGGTTTACAAAAAATGACAATCTGAAGAAGAAATACCTCAATATTTTCAAAAATGCAGTCTTTTTCAGTGTCTGAAGAAGGGTCTTGAGCCAAATTTCACCGATCCATTTTCTCTAGAGATGCTGCCTGACCTGCAGACTCCAGCACTTTGTGTCCATTTTTGTTTTCTACCTTCCCCAGTTCTGATGGTCTCAGACCTGAAACGTTAGCAGTTTCTCTTGCCACAGATGCTGCCTGAGTGTTTTTAGTATTTTCCGCTTTTATTTTAGATTTCCAGCATCTTCAGCTTGTTCCATCTTATAATCACCTTCTTATAATCATAACATCTTCTGACCAAGCCTTATGATATTCTAACTTTACTTTTAGCTTTGTTTTTGGGAACAGCTTACCTCAACTGATAAACTTGATGGGCAAAATGGTCAGCTTGGACATGGTGGACCGAAGGGCCTATTTCTGTTCTGCACAACTCAATAACTCTCCAATCATGATCACACTACCTCAACCACATATCCATCTCTGCTGATTTTCTCTACACTCTCCACATCCATATCACTCTGTGATTTCTGTATCCCCACATAATCCCCAGATGCATCCAACTACACACAGATTCACAAACATGTGTGCACAATTAAATACATATGCACACCACTCCTAAACTGTTCTGCAGAAAAGGCACATGCAGTCAATAGTTTCATTCTTTGGGGGGGAGGGGGGGGGGACCTCCAAACCCATTGCAATGCCTCAATGTCTGTCTGTCTGCCTCAAATATGTTCTAAAACTCCTCCTTCAAAACTGTAATGGTCTTTGGGTCATCCACATTGTTGTAGCAATTTATTCTACATATTTTCAATGTAACAGCTTATTACAAGAAATTATCATGGTTTTTTTCTCATTATAGATCAAACTCCTTAGTAATTTCATTTCTATCCTTGGTCTTCTATGCTTCAATGAAAACAATTGCAAGATCCTTATCATTATAGCTTCTCATTGCTGTTAACATCCTGGTGAACCTAAACTGTGCCTTGAATCTCCTTCCTCCGACCCATGACCTTTTGGCTCATGACATAATTGTATTAGAACTGTGACTGAAAGTTATGTGCTGCTATTATTTTGTTGGATGCCAATGGTGCTGCATTTGAAATCATTGAAGTAACAAATACACGGCATTATCGGGGAATAGTGTGGAGTGAGAGAGATCCGTAAGTTGGCAATGTGTTACCAACCAACAAACACAAAGCTATAATTATTTGATCGAGAACACTATGGTAGGACATTATATGCTCAGTTTTCAGCACCATAATTAAATAACTGCCTCATGGTAAGTCTAATGCAGAATGTGGTAGGAATTAAAGGTTAAATCTTTACTTGCGTTAGCTACTCCAAGTAGGCAAAGAACATTCAGGGTGACACTGAGAACCTTAAGTCCATGCACTAGGAGCGCCCGGGCCCTTACAGTTAGCAGGAGAAACAGACTCATTCAAGACTTTTCACCTGCCTGTCCTGTTGCCCATCACCTGGTATTCTATGCAAGTTTGCAGTTGAATTGAATACTTTATTATCACGTGACAAGTCACAGTGATATTCTTTGCTTACATACCCAAGGTATACAAATAGTCGCCCAGAAAGGGCACTGACAAAGTTACAAATTCTCCCCCCACGCCAGGTCCCCATTTGTTCCCACCCTCCCCCTCCTCATGGAGTTCCCCCCATGCTGGGTCCTCCATTGTCCATTGTTCTTCCCCCTCCCCATGGCGGTCCCCCCACGCCGGATCCTCCTTTGTTACTTCCCCCGGCATTGGCGTTCTCACTTCCACGTGTCCGTCCTCATCCGTCAGTCGATGCCATCATCGACTGCCACACTGACCTCTCCACTAACGCTGGGTCCAATCTGGACGCCTCCATGGCGCCGACCCAAGCCCCAGCTCCACAGACCAAGGCACCAATGGCCGTGGGCTTCCCACATTAGCCTCATTAGCCTCCTCAGAAGTAAATCTTGTTCAATCCCTTTATGTATCTAATATTGTGAGCTAAATCTAAGATATTGAAATGGTTTTGTAAGTTGATGTAAATAAACCATTTCCTATAGTAGGATAATCAAGAATAAAGTGGCATCATCTGAAGAGTGAGAATATTTTGAGTGTACCCAGGAAGCACTTTTCCAAACAAACGATGGTAGAAGTCTGTAGGTTGCAGCTGAGCGGACAAAATGATAGACTTTTTTTAAATTTATGAGATCTGGGTCATTGAGAATTGCTAAATACAAGGCGGAGCAGACTCAAAGAGCTTGATGCTTACTCCCATTTCTTTGCTGCTTAAACATGATGCAACACAACAGCTACATTTTGTAAACCAACATTTATGAAGCTTAACAGGTTAAGTGATTTATGGGATTTTCAGCTTTCTGGATTCAGAAAAAAATGAACACCTCACCTTTATTTAAGCAGATCAACTCCGATCAAACTATATCAGAGCGAATGTTCTGATTTGAAGGATTTCAGAAGGCGTAACTGTGCGGGTGAAGTTGCACTATTAGCTATTGGGGGTGTGTAGGGCATGGCTGCATTGTTTGATTTCTCTTGCTTTAGGATAAAGAATTAATGGAGATTCTTGGGAGGTATTTTGGTCAGCAATGGTGCCAATGGTGAAATCCCATCAGCTTTCTGACCAGGTCCTAGTGTAGCACAATTAAACGTCAGAAGGGGAATCCCTGCCAATGCTCTTTGACTGATATGAGGACCGCCCGCAGTCCTGCTATAAATAATCATGGGTGGAGGCAGATTCCAGCGACGAGATCCATGCCAGGATTTAGAAGCGATTGGACTTGCATGTCACAGCTGGCTACACCCACTGAAATGTCTCACTACACTTGAGATAACAAAGCATGAGTAACTTGAGTGCTGTACGCTTAAATTAGAACCTTCTGCCCTGATGCTGCACTGTACATTTTGCACCAATGCTCTGCTAAAAAAAGAACATGAAATACCTCAGTGTTTGGACTGTGCCTGAGCAGAGTCTGGTCAAAAATAAATAGCCAGTTGCAGTTATGTGCAGCTATCTGTGAGTTGACTCATGCTTAAATTATTAAACCTTTTAACCTTCCTAAATCTTTTAAACATTAACTTGCATTCTTGAAGATACTTTAAAGTCACAGTATCACATCATATTCTTGAGCCAGTCAAACATTCTCTGAAGAATTACTGCACTAGGGAACAGTTGAACTGTTAGGTACACAAAAAAGCTGGAGAAACTCAGCGGGTGCAGCAGCATCTATGTAGCGAAGGAAATAGGCAACGTTTCGGGCCGAAACCCTTCTGTTAGTTGAACTGTTAGTTTTGATAGATTACCTGGTGTATGGATGGAATTCAGGTAACATCAATGTTGCTGCGCCCTGCATTCAGTTCCAATGAGACCTTAGATAGTTGGCATTGTACTGGGAGGTTGTTTTTAGTTGTAAACTGCATTTTACTGAACAAATGTTTACCCTGCTACTGGCAGCTAAATCTGTTCTTTGCTAAACATCTCTTTTCACTTATCTTCATATTAAACTCAATGACATTACTTATCCAATCACACTTGGGGAGACTGATGACAAAACACTCTCTGTTATTGACATTCAGCAGTGGGCATGAAAAAATATTACCTATCAAAAAAGGTCAGAACCCAACGGTTTGGTTGTTTTGAATTCTACATGTACTGATCTTTAACTACTTGATCTGAACTCCCAAGTTTACCAAATTGTGTGACTGCAGTCAATCCAAGACTGGTGCTTATTACTTTGGAAAGCTACCCCCAGAGCTACTCTTCCCACATGGAGCTTTGCAAGCAGGAGCTTCACGTTGATAAACATAATTCAAGAATGAAGGAATTTCCATCCATAAAGGCACCTTTCATGACTTTCAATTTATTTTACGAGTCAATGCAATATTTTTTGATTTGCAGTTACACTTGTAATGTTGGAGGCCAATTCGTGAACAGAAAACTCCCAACCATTAAACGACAGTTAAATAAATGAACAGATCGTCTGTTTTACGTGTGGACTGAAGGATACATCTTGGCCAGAACACAAGAACTCATTTGCCCTTCCTCAAATAATAGCAATATCTTTCGCATTCATAGATGCTGCCTCACCCGCTGAGTTTCTCCAGCATTTTTGTCTTCTTTCGCATTCAGTTGTGAGAACAGTGTTCGTTCTTTAATACCTCAGCCTAAAGTCAGCACCGCCATGAGTGCAGCACCCCTTCAGCATAGCTCCAGAGCAACAGCTGCATCATCTGCCCGAGCCACTGGGTTAGTTCTTGTACCACAAGGTAAGAGTGCATCACACCAATGTATAGATACACACGTGCACACTGAATCTCTAGCACCCTCGCCTTTTATTTATTGTAGGGGCTACATTCGGAGGTAGAGCGTGGTATCGGGACGTTGCGGATCAAGCTGTATCACTTGCTGGCGGCAGTGTCGCCTTGTCAGCTGGACTAATGTACTGCATAACAATCGAGGCAGGATGTTAAATAGTGCAAAATCAGGCTTTGACCTTACATATTTTATATCTTTAGCATTCCCTGTGTTACCTTAACTGGAGCTCACCATTTAAATGGTTAACTGATAACTGCATAGTTTGCTTACTGAGTTCTGGCTGCATGAAATTTTGAAACATGCCTGGATTGTTTCCAGTGGTTATTTCTGATGAAAATAATTTTTGAGCCAATTTTTGTGGTTCTCACACAATCTTGCATCTTTGCTAACCATAAATGGGGTTATAATCACCTCAGTGATTTGAATTTTAGAATTTAAATCACTTAGATGGTTGGTTACAACTGTTCTATCCCAAGATCTAGCAGAATGAGTGTAGGCAATACAGAACAAGGTTGTGATCATGGAGACTCAAGGAACTGTAGATGTTGGTTTAAAAACAAGGGCACAAAGTGTAAGAGTGAGGCCATATGAAAACTGAAGGAACAGGACATCATATGCCACTTGGTCGGCTTATAACCCAACAGTATAAATATTGAATTCTACAAATTTAGGTTACTAACCTACACACACCCCCCCAGCCCCTCCCTTGGTTGGAATAGGAAACAATGATACCTAGGAGTCTTGGTATAGTCAGTTTCAAAATGTCCAATAAATGTCGCAATAAAACCAAATTGATACTGAGGAACATTAGTCACAACAGAAGGCAGAAAAGTAAATGACCAGAGTGTGCAATGTTCTGCTAGATTATAGATTATTCATACAATTCAAAAGGAACAAGGTGAGGGGTTGTAATGAAGGAATGCAATACATTGTGGAAGGGAAGGGTTAATACTTGGAACATCCAGGCCATGGAGTAATCATTAATCTATGGACATATGGAATAAGGCAATAATTGAAACATGGAAATCACGGAAGTCATGCAGTATGAATATTACGTGGGATGCACAGGTTTGGGAAGTATCTAAGAGCAGGGGGTGTTAATATTTAATAACATTTTGCTCCCTATTGCTACTAATCTATAAACACCACTGCACCATCTATAAACACCACCTCCCATCAACTACTTTGTCCTTTAGCCAATCACAGTTTGTACACTTCACAAATATCTTTAGCTCCTTCCAATTCTCTAGCCAGCATGAAAGTGACCTGTATTTATATCATTAAACTTACACAAACTGGCAGTATCTACTGTTTCTTGTGCAGAAGATTTGTGAGTAATTTGTTTGAATTATTTACAACATTAGATGGTTTATTTCATATGTGATGCTCTATGTGCCAAATTCTTTTGGTGGGGAATAATGAACTAGAAGATGTAATCTTAATATTAGAGCAAAACCTCAAATTACATATCATGATGATTTTTTTCCACACAGATAGCAGCAGGAATTTGAAATTCTCCCAGCAAAAAGTTACTGTTGCTGGGACAATTTGTGTTTTCAAAATTAAGATTGATAGATTTTTCAAGTGATATTGTGTAAAGATTGAAACTGAATGGTGAAGCATGCGCTTGAGGCTAGGATAGCTTACACCTATGAGGTTCTATGAGGTATTTATAAATATTCACATGATAACACATTAACAATAATGAATTAATTTCTTAAATATAGCAGAGTGAATAGTTGATGGAATTTATCCTTTATAAAGAAAGAGATACCCCGGTTACTGCTGAGTTGTCTTGTGCCAGGGCAGTTCTGCTCTGATATTAATCTATGGTATTTTCCTTTGTTGCCCTCAACACCACGAGAGGCTGTTGATGTGTGTACATTCTCAGAGCACAAGGGTCTTGTAACTAAACATGGATATAGAGCCTGACCTGTCTCCTCTTGGAAAATGGTCCCAACATTTAACATGAATTAAAGAGTTGAATTATCTTTTTCCCAAATAGCAAGTTTAAAAATCTTTTGAAACTTGTGAACATAAAATTAAAGTGATCTCCTTCAAAAGTGCTATACCAACTGATCTATGAACTGAATGGCACTCCTTATTTGGAAACTCCGGAAAAACAGCTTACATGATGTATCATAATTCAAATTTCCAAGGTTCTTCACAATTACTCAATTATTTTATATATTATGTATTATCCATATTCAATGAACCAACTCCACAGTCTATCATATACTTCCACATCCTGTCAACTGCTTCCACTCATTTTCATAATCAATCAGCCATTTCCAAACCCAATACACCATCCACACTCAATCACACAGTCCCATCCATTAGTCACCCCACACCTAATCACCCAGTCTCATTCAATCCATCACCACCACACCCAATTAACCAGACCCTATCAATCAGCCATTACCTATAAATCTTTTCCCTCATCCAGTCATTGCAGTCACCTCTACCAAATCATGCATTTCCATATTTAATTACCATGTCCGCACCCAATGGGCCATTTTCTCATTTAATCATTGATTCTCTCGCCCACCCAACTATTTCATCTCTTAATAAATAACCAAATTAATAAATACATTGCTGCACACGTATGAAAGGTTTATCAATGACACAAGGAACTGCAAATGCTAGAGTCTTGAGCGAAAAGCAAAGTGCAGGAGGAACTCAGTGTGTCAGGCACCATCTGTGGGAGAAAGCCTGGCAAGTGATAGGTGAATGCAGATAAGAGGGGGTGGGGATGCTTGGGAAGAGGGGGATATATCACCTATTTTGCAGCTCAAATACGATTGCCCACTAATTGCGCACTTGCAAGTATTAATACCCATCAAAATCAGTTCCTACGCTTGCAAAACAATTGCAAACTGTTCAACTCAATGCCACCAGGTGACTCACTGAAAAGTGAAATGTCATTGACACTTCTGTTCTGCAGCATGCCTGCTCTTGCCCCATGCCATTTGGATAGAGCAAGGACACAATTTTCCAGGTCCTCGTCTTTCATCATACCAGCCTCCATGTTCGATGGATCATCCTTCACAAAATCTGCCAGCTTCAACAAGATTTCACCATCAGTCACAAGTTCCCTTCCTCTCCCCTGTCAACATTTCACAAGGATCATTCACAAGGCCCACCAACCAGTCTCCATCTTACAGCACTTCCACAATCAAGCAGAAAGTACAACACATGTCCTTTCACCTCTTCCCTTCTCACAATCCAAGCACACAAATAATCTTTCCAATGAGGCAGTGATTCACTTGCACTTCTCCCAATCTGATGCAGTGCATTCAGTGTTCATAAGGTGGTCTCCTTTACAGTGGAGATAGCAAATGCAGATTGGTGATGGCTTAGCAACCATCTGCCTTCAGTCTGCATTAGATATCCCTAAGCATCCAGTTGCCTGTTGCTTTAATTCTCCATGCTTTGACCTATCTGTTTGTGACCTCCTGAACTATTACAAAGAGACCCAATGCAAGTCTGAGGACCAAGACCTCATCATCTTTTAATTGGATATTGCAAACTTCTGGACTCAATGCTGAACTCCCCAACTTTAGGTAACATGCTTTATTTGTCATTTTCAATACTGCACCCAGCCATCCATCTGTGATATTGATTCGGTTTTTTTTCTCTTCATTGTTAGAGCGTGACATTCTGGCCATCTCACACCACCCTGCTCTTTGGAACATATTACACAGACAAAGATGCATCATCACCTTCCAATTGTTGCCTTCAACTCAGTTGACTGGACAACTCATCCCCACCTTAATTCCAGCCTCATATATTCCCTTTGTCCTATTTACCCAGCCTACCACTTTTTCTTTGACCTGAAACATTAACTCTGTTTCTCTTTCCACACATGCTGTCTAACCAGCTTTATATCCCATGCATTTTCTGTCTTTACAGCATTATCAATTGAGCAGGAAAACACAATGGCACAAAACATTTCATTGGTAAAACTCAACATCACTGAAGAAATCAACCAGATATTTGGATAAATGAAATGGTACAATCAATTCACTAGATGGATTAAATGGCACGACTATACCATTGAGAAAATTCAATGGCATCAAGCAAATCATTCAATGTTGACACTGCGACTCAAGATTGGAGACAGGTAAAGATTTTCTTCGTGAAGTTTGAGTTGAAGGCACTGAGGCAGTAAGTAGTGGGCACAGAAGCGCAGCAACCCTCAGTTGTTTTCTGCCTCTGTTTTCATCTGACTGAACATCATTCTCTCTCCCGAAATGTTGAAAAATAATCATTTATTCTTGCTGCCTTGAAAAATTTATCCTCTTGAAGTCAAAGATGGAAACATTTTAATCTCCCTCAAATATACCAAATATACCAAACTCACTGAGAGTAAGATTCAACGGTTCAAAGTTCTAGTAACCTTCAAATTAGATTATAACAGATTGAGGTTGCCATTTGTACAAATGTATTAAATTGCTTTGTTTGAAATGGGTTAAAAAGAACAGATTCTCACTGAAAGTTTATTGTGATCACACATTGCTCCTGTGTATCTTTTTTTTAAGGATCCCGCATGGTTCCAATTGTTAACCCTGCAACAACACGTATCTGTATAATTGTTTTTAAAGTTAATGTTTGTTCCACGTCAATGCCAAGATTTTTGTGGGTCAAATACAATGCGGAACAGTAATATCCTGTTGTTCCTCATACCATAATGTCAGACAACTTCTGGCGCTGGGGTTTGTCTCAGCTGCTCAGTTCAAAATGACATGTCCGTTTTGAAAGAAGTATCAGTTCCTCTGGTTTCACAATTTTTCTCAGTAAACAAAAAAAAGTGCAAATCTTCTTGAGATATAATTTAAATGACATTATTCCAGAACATGATTTCATTTTAAAGCAGGAAGGTAGAAATGTCAGAACGCCCTTACTCTGCCTGCCCGCATATTATTATCTGCTGCTCAAAGCCCTCAGGCTTGGGTGGGTTCTGTTTGCATGTACAAATACCAGACGTATATCAAAGCTATGAATAACTTACGTGTATGCTCTTACACCAGAATCCATTTGTTGTCACTGCGTTTTTTAAAAGTTGCATTTATTTAGCGGCTTTCACAGTCACAAGACAACTCAGAGCTCTACAGCCAATGGAGACCTTCTGATGTGTAGTCACAGTCAAAGATCACAGTTGTAATGTCAGAATGAGGCAGCTAAGCACAGACAGAGCAAATTCCCACTTCCAGCCGAATGACGTGGATTGAGGAATAACTATTGGCGAGGACAGTGGAGGGAAATTCCCTGATCAGAGAGGTTCATAGTATTTTGCAACTATCCAAGTGGCTAGATTTAGTTTAGTTTAGTTTTAGTTTTCAGTTTAGATTAGGGGCTCGGTTGGGCTGAGGCTTAACATTTTATCAATAAAGTGACATCCTCACCATTTTAGCACTTGCTCAGCTCTAACCATCCGATGCTCAATTATGAACCATGTTCTGAAGTGTAATTGCAACAAAGGTGTTGATTGCAAAGCTACTTCAAAGAGGAGATTGGGAATTGCTGGAGCCTTGCATATAAAACCAAACCTCACCTACAGTTTATCTTCTGATGTCCAACCGCATCTCTTACTGTCCAGCTAACACTGCCTGCCATCTATTGTCCATCCCCAACTATCCACCTCCACCACCCATCCTTGACGGTGCTTTGCATAATATCTATTCCCTGCTCCATCTTCACTGCCAATCCCTCAAACCATTCTCCGCTTCCAATTCACCACTCTCCTCCTACTGTCCATCCATCCAGTTAGATTAACTCCAGTCCTAATGTCCATCCATCCACCTAGTCTAACTCCAGCTCTGCTGTCCATCCACCACCTAGACTAACTCCAGCTCTGCTGTCCATCCTCCTTGAATCTTTATTATCATCCCAAAATTAGAGCTCCATCCATCTCCCCTCCTCTCGGTATTTTGTATATTCCCCTTTTAGCCACACAATATTCTCACTTGTATTGACTTTTTGCAATTGTTTATCCTATTTCACTTATTTATTTGCAGCCTCAACCTGCTGTGCATCACCCACTGTGATCAAATACATCCTTTTTCTTTTTCCCTTTTACAATTATATTTCCTTTACTATTTTGTTCACCACTTTTCCTTCCCACCTTTACTCCTTCCCATCACCTCTCCATCCCAATGCATCACCACTTCATCCCATCACCTCTCCATCCCAACACCTCTCCATCCCAGCACCGCACCATCCCACTACCGCACCATCCCATCATTAACATTTGAGACAAAAGGAAAGAATAGTGTTTTCAAATAGTGGTGCAGAGTAAGAACAGCAGGGTTCCAAAGAGACCTTGGAGTTCATCGACATGGATCAAATGACCCAAAGAACTAATGGAATGCTAGCTTTTCTAAGTTACACTTTCTAGTTATATGAGCTGCAGTTTAGTAGTCTGAGCAGTAGCAGAAGAAATACATTTTGACTTTGAAGAAATATGTAGTATAAAGTGATACACAGATTCCCAAGATTAAATTATGATGATGGCTACAATATAAAATCACAATTCACAATGAAGTATACTGTAACTCCCCAAATCTCAAGCCATCAGACATGGCTCAGTGACAGCACTCTTAGAACATTAGAACATTGTGTGTTTAAGCCCACTCCAGAGACATGAACATAAAAATCGAGGCTAAGACTCGGAAGTAGTACTGAGGAATATTACATTGGTAGATCAGTACTAATCGTGTTAAATTGTTTGGGTCATTAGCTGTAAGGAGAGGTTGAGCAAACTTGGATTGTTTTATCTGGAGCATCAGAGGCTAAGGGCAGACCTGATAGATGTATATACAATTTGGAGAGACATAGACAGGATAGACAATCATAACTTTTTCCCCATGATGAGAGTGCCATAGATGAGAGGGCACTGCATTAAGGTTTTACACAAAGGGAGATTGGTGCCTGGAGTGAACTGCTAGGGTGGTGGAGGCAGATATGATAGTGACACGTGGCTTTTGGATAGGCACATAGATATGCATAAATTGGACATATATAGATCATGTGCAGACAAATGAGGTTACTTTATCCTGGCATTATGTTTGGCACGGACATTGTGGGCTGAAAGACCTGTTCCTGTGCAAATCTGGTCTCTGTTCCAATACAGATACTGCTAGCTTTGTCAGGGAGAAGAGAAAACTTCTTCTGAAGAAGGCAGAAGAGTTATCCCTCCTCTCATGGCCAATATTTATCCCTCAATCAAAAGGTAACCACAAAATATGTGGTTTATGTCAGGCTTTCATAAATATCAAACTGTCATTAAGGAAGTGCCACAAGGCACAATGCCTGAATTTGCTAACAATGTATTTTGATGACATAGAGAGGTCTGAGGAAGGGTTCCGACCAGAAATGCCACCTATTCCTTTTCTCCAGAGATGCAGCCTGACCCGTTGAGTTACTCCAGCATTTTGTGTCTATCTTAGAAAAGCACTATGTTTGCTGAGGATAAAACGCCTGGTTGGAAGAATAAAATGTGTGGAGATTGCAATAATTGTGTATTCACATGTAGACAGTTTAAGGCATTGGACAAGTAGTTGGAACTTGGACAAGAATGTGTGAAAATGTAATGTCCCACATTTTGGCAGGAAGAATGAGAAATACTTTTTAAATGATAGGAACTTATCAAATGTTGGTCCTTCAGGAAATGTTAATGCATTCATTTACTGGGGTCTGGGAATTTCTGGCAAGGTCAGAATGTATTACTCATCCCTAACTGACCTATAAGAGGTGGTAGTGAGCTACCTTATTGAACTGCTTTGATAATACTGCCACAATATGGTTATGTAACTAAGATTCTGGCATGAAACCCATTAATGAGCTGCAACTTGGTAAGTAAATGCCGCTCAGTAATGCTTTTAATTACACTTTCCATACCATTGTTGGCGATTGCTGATGGTGATCTGGGTATGCTTGTACATCAAACACAGCAGGCCAACATGAAGGTACATTCACCAGCTTCATGCCATTAACAAAGGAGATTGCAAAACAAGATTAAGAAAATACTACTGTAGGTGTACAAGTCTTTTTGAGACTACAACTGAATACTGGATACGGTAGCTGAAATGAAATACTAAATACTTGGATGAATATGACTTTGTAAGTCATTCCACAGTGCCATACAACCTTGAAACCTTCCTGAAGTATATTCACAACTGTAATATAGGAAGAAGGAAACATGGCAGTATATTAGCAAAGGTCCAAGCAGGAGAAGGTTTAACCCTCTCAATTCTGCTCTACCATTCAATAAAATCATTCATAGCTCCTCCTCATTCTCATCTCAAATCCACAATTCCTTTAATATCCTTCAGTTTTGAATAAGACAACACAACGTGCTAAGTATCACTGCTGTGAATCTTTCCAGCCAACCTTCCATGGGGAGGGGCGAATGCCACCTGAACGCAAGTCATGGTCTGATCAACCATGGCTGGGTCGCCTGGGTGAGGGTGTCTGATGTTGAAAGACCCGAAACAACCAATGACCCCAGGTTAAATCACTGATGATGTGTTCAGGAGCATCAATAGATGTATTTGTATCAATCTGCTGTGAATCGTTACAGCCAACCTTTCAGGCTCAGGAAGAAATATCATGCAAAGCTTGAGAACATGCCCATGGAGAGAAGTAGAATTGGTGGCAAGGAAATAGAGACAGGTAGAGACTGAAGATGACAATTTTGATCTTCCCCAAGTTCAGGGCTGGATTGCAAATAATCTGAAAACAGAGAATTATCATCCAAAATTAAACTATGTTTCTTAACAAGACTTCTATTCTTAGTTGTAGCCCTGCCACTTCTGCTGCAGAACGGTGCAGGAATCAGTTATATACCATCACTATAATCTTCATAAAAATCCAGCTGAATAGATATTATCTTGTTTTTATTCTGAGTGATATTTTGTCAATCTCTCAAACTGATTTTTGGAGCAGCATTGATCCACAAACAGACATGTTGCAACTAGAATTCAGCTTGTGGCAAATGGTGCCACTCCCAGACAGGTTACCCAAGGTAAAGCAGGAATAGTTGAGGTCATTGTGTCCTTGATGCACATGTGGGGATATGAGAAGGAGAATTAAATCTGGCTCCTTTCCATCCTTAATCACTGAAATGGTTCCACAAGGGAAATACTTGCAGGGTGGAGGTAAAAATTCTCAGAAGTGTGGGTGTATTTAAAGAGCAAAACAACCAAAGTCCCATTGGTAAAGTCTATGTGGTTATAAGTGCTTGGGGAATTCATTTTCTCCCAATTTGTTGCCCATAGTTCGTTTAAGAGATTAATTTGTGTTTTACTTGAAAACACAGTTGTTTTGCGAATCTGGCTTAAAGATATTTCAAGTGCAATTTTATTCATTAATGCACGGAAAATAGAGCATGGCTTCAAATAAACCAAACTAAATTTGAAAGAAAGTATTTCAATCATGTTACTGTTAAAGAACTAAGTTGATTGTTGTGGTTTACTCTATGCTGTCAGGTTGACATCTAATCCTGGGTGAGTGACAATATCCACAATTGGGTATGGAAAGATCAAAGCTGGAAGTCTTGGCCCCTGGCTGCCACTCTGCTTTTTCACTCTCAATGCATTCCATGCCCAACAGGGCAGAAGTGGGTTTCCAACGGCCTCTCCGCCGTCATTAACATTACCAGGTTGGTTTTGGAATAGTTCTGCCCAAGACCCCAAGAAATTGCCGAGTTATAGACATAGTCCAGTCCAGCACACAGACCAAACTCCCCGCCACTGACTCAATTTACACCACGTTGTCTCAGAAAAGCAGCCAACATAATTAAAGACTTTATCCCAACTTAGCCATTCCTTCTCTCCCTGTTTTTATCGGCAAAAGTTACAGAAGCTTGAAAGCACGCATTCCCGGACTCTGCTTCTTTTGGGAGCTCTTCTCCTCTGTTAACAGCTTTTAAATGGCCCTTCCATAAGCTAAGTAACTGTCTGATTCACCACCATCCCTTTGCAGACTTGGACTTTCTCTATGGAACTGATGCGCTACCAGGCTGGGAACTATATGCTACATTCTCCTTTGCTCTGCCTAGTGTACTTGAGTTGGATTTGATTGTATTCATGTATATGTTTAGGAGATTGAGAGGGGATCTTATAGAAACTTACAAAATTCTTAAGGGGTTGGACAGGCTAGATGCAGGAAGATTTCTCCCGATGTTGGGGAAGTCCAGGACAAGGGGTCACAGCTTAAGGATAAGGGGGAAATCCTTTAAAACCGAGATGAGAAGAACTTTTTTCACACAGAGAGTGGTGAATCTCTGGAACTCCCTGCCACAGAGGGTAGTCGAGGCCAGTTCATTGGCTATATTTAAGAGGGAGTTAGATGTGGCCCTTGTGGCTAAGGGGATCAGAGGGTATGGAGAGAAGGCAGGTACGGGATACTGAGTTGGATGATCAGCCATGATCATATTGAATGGCGGTGCAGGCTCGAAGGGCCGAATGGCCTAATCCTGCACCTAATTTCTATGTTTCTATATTGTTATCAATCTGATGGATAGTATGGAATACAAAGCTTTTCACTGTACCTCAGTAAACGTGACAATAATAAACCTAAACCTAAGCCTACTCCACCTCAATCATATTATCAATCCTCGTTCCCTCCTCAGTCCACATGCTCAAGCATTGGCCTACGCTTCTCATTTTCAGATTTGGCTAATCTGATGCATATTCTAATACACAGTTGCTTGCATCTACCTCACGCCATTCTTCCATTAAACCCAGCAATTTCTGAACTACATTCTATCCCAGTCTCCCAACACAACACCGTAACAATTCAACTTCCTTTCTCTTTTCCTTACGTTAAACTCCCTCAATCATCCCACCTATCTAAAACTTTGCAGCCTCCTAAAACTATCTATATTTCTCCATCCCTGTTCCTGGTGTATCACCCAATATACTTCTTCAGTGAATATAAACATGGCATCTGAAGGGGAAGAAACACTTCTCAGTTCAGCTAATGTCTAGTGGACAGAGATAGTTTTCTCTCAGATTAACATTTTCTTTCAATCCAATCCGTAGACTTCCTCTTTGCATTGAGAACTTTGCATTTTATTTTCTATCAGAGTATATTGTTTGAGTGTACTTATAACCACTAGCAGTTTAAGAACATGGTTGGCAAAATTTGCAGCAGGATCTTGATCAGTTGGGCAGGTGGGCTGAGGAATGGTTGATGGAGTTTAATACAGAGAAGTGTGAGGTGCTGCATTTTGGGAAGTCTTATCAGGGCAGGACCTATACTGTGAATGGTAGGGCTCTGGGGAAAGTTGTAGAGCTGAGGGATCAAGGTACGTAGTTCCTTGAAAGTGGCATTACAGTTGGAGAGAGTTGTCAAGATGGCTTTCAGCACATTGGCCTTCATCAGAGTATTGTATAGAAGTTAGGAGGTCATGTTACAGTTATACAAGACATTGGTGAGACCACATTTAGAGTATTGTATTCAGTTTTGGTCACCCTGTAATAGGAAAGATATTGTTAAGCTGGAAAGGGTGCAGAGGAGATTTACGAGGATGTTGCCAGGATTCAAGGGCATGAGCTTTCGGGAGAAGTCGAGCAGGACTTAATTCCTTGGAGCGCAGGAGGATGAGGGATGATCTCATAGAGGTGTATAAGATCATAAGATGAATAGATAGGGTAAATGCACAGATACTTTTACCCAGAGTAGGGGTAAAACCAGAGGACATACGATTAAGGTGAGGGGGGGAAAGATTTAACAGGAACCTGAGGGGGAACGTTTTTAACACAAAGGGTGGTAGGTATATGGCACAAGTTGCCAGAGCAGGCAGTTGATGCAGGTACAATCATAACGTTTAAAAAAAATGTGGACAGGTACATTGATAGGATAGGTATAGAAGGATATGGGCCAAAAGCTGGTAGGTGGGACTAGTGTAGATGGGGTTTGTCGGCGTGGCCAGGTTGGGGAGAAATGCCTGTTTCCATGCTCCATGACTCTAACTTCATGAGGATTTGTTTTTAAACATTCTGCTTTTTCTCTGCCCTCTCCTGTGTCATTCTTCCTTTGAAAAGTAACCACACTCTCAGCCACAAAGTAATGCAAGTCATCCCTCTTGCTACATAGAAACCTCGGTCGGAATGAACAGGCAGACAGTCGAGATGTCTTTTCAACATGAATTCCAGTCATGTGAGAAATGATCACCTGCTACTCTGAGGGCAAGGTTTTCATGGCAAAGCTTTGGTCCCTATGGTCAACATGGCTATAGGATTATAGTTCTGTAATCATAAATTAATAGCTTGAGCAAGCCAGTGTAGTCTTGTAAAATGCCACCTCAAGAAACAACCCTTTTAAATAACAATTTTAATTCTATAATACTTCTGCATATTGATTTTAAGTTTGGAGAGCAAGGAAAAAGTTCAAGACCTCCAATGCAGGAATCACTGGTGTTTACACAGGTCTGACAGATTCAGTGCCAGGCATGGGTTTCAAATTCTTGGCAAATGAAGGAGACAGAAGCAACAAAACGGATGTAAGGAATTCCACGGTAGCAGTGCAAGAAGAAATGTTTATCATGAATTTAAAAAAAAGTTCCTTCTTCAGTTCATTGCTCTGAGATGCTCCACCCTTTCAGGAGAGTTGTGTAAATACAAGTTGTTATTAGAGTCATATGACATGGAAACAGACCACTCGGCCCATCATGTTCATGCTGACCAGTGGACACACATTTTATAAATTGCATCTTCCAGCTCTTGGCTCACACCCTGAATTCCCAGACAATTCAAGTGGTCAAACATGTTGTTGCTGAGATAGTTTGCATTTCAGTCTTTTTGCAATTACTTTTCTTATCCTTGTTCTGATATTAATCATTTTATCATTCAGAATATCTGCATCATTGCACAAATGAGCAAAACATTCCAACTTAATGAACTGATCCTTTACTAACTCTGCCATATATAAATACTGAAGGAAATAAGGATAGATTGCAATACCATGGCACTTTGAATGTTGGGACGTCGTCAAGTGCAATTCAGTTAAAATGCCAAGATATAAAATTCTGGTTGTACTAATGGCTCCAGAGTGGAAGCTCTTGTGAAATAATGAGAGCACACGTTGAAAACATGAGCACGTGCAGCAGAGCTGGCTCACTGCCTGATCCAGAGGGACAAGCCTTTGACTAACAAGTTCCATCAATGTCAATGCCAGCACAACTGGTAAAGAAGGAAGTGAACGCTTTTCACAGAAAGAACCAAACTTTACTCCTTGTTGTTGCAATTTATGATTAGAGAACTCCCATCAGCCTGCCGCCATGTTGAAAGCAATCATTTACCTGCAGGACTGCTTTCAGCCATGTACCATGCCACTATTGATGGGGCCAATTTTTTGCACTGAATTTATCCCTTTCAAACTCCACTTTGGAGTGCTTGGGTATTGTTAAAAAAAACTTCAAGAGGCTTTAATTTCAAGATTACGCTTCCTTATTCTGGACCTAGATTCCTTCCCATCCCACCACCGGCAGAATAAATAGTTTCTCTATACCTTCTCTATCAAATCTGTTAATAGTTTCAAATACCTTTATCATTTAATGCCATCACACCTTCTTTAAAGGGAATACATGCCTATATTTGCTGTATTACATCCTCCTGTCCATCTGTTAGTTTAGTTTTTTTTTAGTTTAGTTTAGAGATACAACGCAGAATCAGGTCCTTCGGCCCACCGTGTCTGCGCCGACCTGTGATCCCCACACAATAACACTATCCAACACACACAAGGGACTATTTACAAATTTACTAAACCAATTAGCCAACAAACCTGTGGGTCTTTGGAGTGTGGGAGGAAACCGGAGCTCCTGGAGAAAGCCCACGTAGGTCACGGGGAGAATGTACAAACTCCGTACAGACAAGCACCCGTAGTCAGTTTCAAATGTGACGCTGTAAGGCAGCAACTCTACCACTGCGCAACCGTGCCGCCCAATGTGATGATCTACGGTAAACTATTCAGTGCTACCAAACATTGGAGCCAAAGTGAATCCTATCCTCGTCTGACTTCCTGGCACAGCCATTTCTGGGAATGAGTTCACGATGGTAGGCTGGAGGTTGATGAAGGTCAATCAGCAGTTGGATCTCCTTCTCCATGACTGGCAGAAGTAAGGCCGAATGCAAGGGTGCAATCAGCTACCCCCGCGTGGACTGGGAGTCACCCCTGCAGTCAGCCACGTGTAGCAGATCACCACCCTGTCACGCTGAGCCACGGGGGATAAACATGGGTATCTGCCCATTCAGCCTGTAAGGACTATTAAAGCAAACATGTTTAAAAATATACGGTTCCCCATTCAAAACAGTTATGAGACAATTTATTTTTCTCTCAAGGGCCGTGGAATGTTGCCATGTGTGGACAGGAACGCAGGGTTTAGGTGACAGTCGGATCAGCAACATAATAGCAAAGCAGGGTCACTTCTACTGTGAAATTTTATGCCCATGTGGCATTCATTTATAATTGGGATTTTCAAGGATTTTCAGTTCCTTATGAAGCTTTGAAGCTGCGTCTCTTTGTTTTGGATTTGGCCCGTCAATCTCTAATGCCACTGAGGTCGTGGGACATTGTGCCCTGGTGAAGCACCAGCATTCCTTACAGCAACTGAGGGCGTTTCTTGGCAGCTTCACCGCGCACCTGGCTACTTGTGGCCCATAGCCGCTGCCACAGGCCCACGCCTCTCGTGCACCTCAGGTCAAAGGTGTTTCTAGTGACCAGAGAATATTCCAGACTTGTTTTTGTCCAGATATACAATCCAGCTAGAATGGAAAGTAAATCCTGTGAGGCCCTGCAATGACGAGGAGAAGCAAGTGAGCTGAGTTCCTTTCAGAATCAAAGCAGCAACTCTCTAATGCCAGTTCCTCTCTCTTGAAATGTGAGGGTTTATCCTGCTATTTTCTCCTTTGTTTATGATACTGGATAAGAAAATACAATAAAATCCCATATCTCGATGAAACACTAAGGACCACTTCTTGCGCTTGTATCTCACTTTCTTCTGCTCTGGACTTGGTGCACTAGGTCTGACCCAGGAGCACTTGAATACTGGCAACGGATGCAAAACATCTGCAGCTCTGCCACTGCTCCCATTGACTGGACCAGAGTCTGTAGAAGTTGCAAACTTTGGACCGCAACTACTGTAAGCATTAATCTTCCTTCACTAAAACTTCCAAGTAAGATAGTAGATCAACTGTTGTTGTTTAAATCTCATGTTCTCTATTGCTAATTCACTGGTGGGGAGGCTTGATGAAGTTGCACTGCCTGGCACTGAGATTTGCACTGAGTGAGCAGGCCATGAATTCTGGCTGAACTTATCTGAAGTATGGCAACAGAAGCAGGCCTTGTGGGCCAAGTTTTGTTTATAGTCCATGACCTACCTCCCACTCAAACTACTTACTTTCTCCCACCCCTGTTTTCCAGAACTCTCTGAACTCTTCTTAATTTTGAAAACTCCTACACATTTCTCAGAACAAAATCAACAATGGTGTTTTGCCAGTGAACGCCATATTCCCTGAAGCCATTCATCATCAGTTGCTGGCCATTTCATGCTTCCATGGAACTCACCAACTGATGGAAACTCTCCAACTTGTATGAGAGGCACACAACTCTCCACTGAGCTGCTGACAACCATGGCGTGTGGGGAGCGCACCAATTCCAGTGGTTCACCAAATCACATTGCCATCCACTAGCGCAGCTTTGAATATCCCTCTTAATTACTGAACTTGGAATGAAATGAATCAATACTTAGCAAGAATTAGTTGGGGGAGCTACCTCTTCCTCTAATGTTCTTGATATTCACCCGTGGTCGGGGACCTCCGGAGCCTTCCGCAGTCGCTGCTACGGGTGGCCCGATGTTCAGGATGTTGGAACTCCGACATCGGAACGGGAGGCCAACCTCAGCGGCGTGGATCTCCAAATCGGCCACTTCCCACCAGAGTCCGCGGCTCCCGAAGTCCCCAGGCCGCGCCGGGCGGAGATTAACGCTGACGGCCCTCGGCAAAGGGCCCCAGGGACTCCGCGATGTCGGTCAGCGCAGCCCGCGTTGTAAACCTCTGTCTCTGTGCCTAAATTGTGCATTTAGCCTTGTGTATCATCCCTCAAGTGAACTTCAGAATGAGTGTCAACATGGCCTACAAAACTGTTGCTATCATTCTGATAAAAAAACAAAGTGAGCTGTTTGGCCACTTACATGTCTGTGGGGTGTTCTTTCATTGGTTTATTCTCCACTCTTGGCAGACTGTGGATGTCAACATTTTAGATATACCTCAAAATAAGAGAAGTATATGAAACTTTTAGCAATACCCCTTATGTTTACAATGGCAGTAAAAACTGGCTTTGCATAACATGGGGTTAGGGTTCCTACTTCAGACAACCATGATCAATGAACAATTCCAATCTTTTGTTCTAAAATGGTTGCATATCCAAACTTTGCTTGAATTGGTCCAACCTTTGGGTCTCTTTTGAATGCAATAAGTGAATTGGCCTCCACTGCCTTCTGAGGCAGTGAATTCCTCATGGCCTTCCCCTTATTCTTAAACTGTAGCCCCTGGTTCTGGACTCCCCCGACATTGGGAACATGTTTCCTGGACCATAATAATAATCCCTTAATAATTTTATATGTTTCTATAAGATATCCTCTCATCCTTCTAAATTCCCGTGAATACAAGCCCAGTCGCTCCATTCTTTCATCATATGACAGTCCCACAATCCCTGGAATTGACCTCGTGAACCTAGGCTGCATTCCCTCATTAGCAAAAATGTCCTTCCTCAAATTTGGAAACCAAAACTGCACACAATACACCAGGTGTGGTCTGACCAGGGCCCTGTACAACTGCAGAAGGACTTTGCTCCTATACTCAACTCCTCTCGTTATGAAGGGCAACATGCCATTAGCTTTCTTCACTGCCTGCTGTACCTGCATGCTTACTTTCAGTGACTGATATACAAGGAGACCCAGGTCTCGTTTTACTTCCCCTTTTCCTAACCTGACACCATTCAGATAATAATCTGCCTTCCTGTTCTTGCCATCAAAGTGGTAATCTCACATTTATCCACATTATACTGCATCTACCATGCATCTGCCCACTCACACAACCTGTCCAAGTCACCCTGCAACCTCATAGCATCCTCTTCACAGTTCACACTGCCACCCACTTGGTGTCATCTGTAAATATGCTAATGTTACTTTTAATTCCGGTTGGCGCGGGCTCAGTGACCCAAAGGGCCAGTTTCAGAGCTGTATCTCTAAACTAGTGTATGGGGTGATCACTGGTCGGTGTGGACTCAGTGGGCCGAAGGGCCTCTATCTCTACTCTGGGACTCAGCTCTCCCTCTAATAATAATAATAATACATTTTATTTATGGGCGCCTTTCAAGAGTCTCAAGGACACCTTACAAAAATTTAGCAAGTAGAGGAAAAACATGTAAGGGGAATGAAATAAATAGTAGAGACATGACTAGTACACAAATTAAAGACAGAATACAATTCAAAACACAATATGAGGCAATTCATGCACAGATGAAAAGGGAGGGGGACGTGGGGCTAAGGATAGGCAGAGGTGAAGAGATGGGTCTTGAGGCGGGACTGGAAGATGGTGAGGGACACGGAATTGCGGATCAGTTGGGGGAGGGAGTTCCAGAGCCTGGGAGCTGCCCTGGAGAAGGCTCTGTCCCCAAAACTGCGGAGGTTGGACTTGTGGATGGAGAGGAGACCGTCTGATGTGGATCTGAGGGACCGTGAGGGTTGGTAGGGGGAGAGGAGGTCAGTGAGATAAGGGGGGGCCAGATGGTGGAGGGCTTTGTAGGTGAGGACCAGGAATTTGTAGGTGATCCGGTGGGAGATGGGAAGCCAGTGAAGTTGTTTGAGGACTGGAGTGATGTGATGCCAGGATTTGGTGTGGGTGATGAGTCGGGCGGCTGCTTTCTGGACCAGTTGGAGTCGGTTGATGTAGGTGGAGCTGATGCCAAGGAGAAGTGAGTTGCAATAGTCCAGTCGGGAGGAGATGAAGGCATGGATGAGTCTTTCAGCAGCGGGAGGTGTGAGAGAGGGTCTGAGTTTGGCGATGTTGCGGAGATGAAAGAAGGAGGTTTTAATGACATGGCGGATGTGAGGCTCAAGGGAGAGGGTGGAATCAAAGATCACGCCAAGGTTGCGGGCCTGGGGAGGTGGGGAGACAGTGGTGCCGTCGATGGTGAGAGTGGGGTTATTGATTTTGCTGAGTGTGGATTTGGAGCCTATGAGGAGGAATTCTGTCTTATCGCTGTTGAGTTTGAGGAAGTTATGTTGCATCCAGGTTTTTATAGCTGACAAACAGGAGTTGATATGGGAGAGGGGGGGGGGGGGGGGGTTGTGGGGGGATTTGGTGCCAAGGTAGATCTGGGTGTCATCGGCGTAACAGTGGAAGTCCAGGTTGAAGTGGCGGAGTATCTGACCAAGGGGGAGGAAGTAGATGATGAAGAGGAGGGGGCCGAGTACGGAGCCTTGGGGAACGCCTTGAGTGACTGTGGCTGTAGCAGAGGTGTGGTTATGGAGAGAGATGAAGTGGGATCTGTTGGAAAGGTAGGAACGGAGCCAGCTGAGTGCAGAGCCTTCAATGCCAATCCTGTCCCCTGGATCCTTGACCCTCTGACACACAGGCCTTAATCAGTGAGAATAGGAGACAGATCCAACACTAACCCCATCAGCTATGGGGCCCAGAACTGTTCACAATACTCCAAATGTTCCCTGACCAACGCCTTGCAAGAGCTTCAGTGTTACATCCCTGTTTTTGTATTCTAGCCCTCTTGCCTGCCGTACTACCGATTCAACTTACATATTAACTACCAATTCAGGGCAGTTGGGGCCAGAGTTGGGGGCTGGAGGATCATAAGGAATAGGAGTAGAATTAGGCCATTCCATCATTCAACTCTACTCTACCATTCAATCATGGCTGATCTATCTCTCCCTCCTAACCCCATTCTCCTGCCTTCTCCCTATAACTCCTGACACCTGTAATATTCAAGAATCTATCCATCTTTGCATTTTAAATATCCACTGGCGGCTTCCACAGACTTCTGTGGCAAAGAATTCCACAGATTCACCACCGTCTAACTAAAGAAAATTCTCCTAATCTCCTTCCTAAAAGAATGTCCTTTTTATTCTGAGTCTATGACCTCTAGTCCTAAACCCTCACACTAGTGAAAACATCCTCTCCACATCCAGTCTATCCAAGCCTTTCACTATTCTGTATGTTTCATTTCGGTCTCTCCTCATCCTTCTAAACACCAGCAAGTACAGGCCCAGTGCCGACATATGCTCATCGTAGGTTAATCTACTCATTCCTGGGATCATTCTTGTAAACCTCTTCTGGACCCGTCTATGCCTTTATTCCTATTCCCTAAGTGCATGACTCCACTACTTTGCGACACTATATTCCATCTGCCACTTTACTGCCCACTCTCCCAACCTGTCCAAGTCCTTCTGTAGAGTCCCTGCTTTCTCTACACTACCTGTCCCTCCACCTATTTTCGTATATCTGCAAACTTTGCCACAAAACCTTCAATCCCCTCGTCCAAATCATTAATATACAATGCAAAGAGTAACGGCCCCAGCACCGACCCTTGCAGAACTACACTGTTCACTGGCAGCCAACCTGAAACAGCCCCCTTCATTGCCACTCTTTGTCTTCAGCCATCCAGCCAACTTGCTATCTATGTTAGTATCTACCCTTTGATACCGTGGGCTCTTATCTTTCTAAGCAGCCTAATGTGTGGCACCTTATCAAAGGCTTTCTGAAAATCAAAGTAAATAACATCTACTGACTCTCCTTTGTCTGTCCTGCTATTTGCTTCTTTAAAGAATTCCAACAAATTTGTCAAGCAAGAACTCCCCTTCACAAACCCATGCTGACTTTGGTCTATTTTATCGTGAACTTCTAAGTTCTCCGTAACCTCATCCTTTATAATCCTTTATAACACAAAAAACAGGACTCTAAAATCTTACCAACCACCGAAGTCAGACTAACTGGCCTATAGTTCCCACTGTGTAAGAAGGAACTGCAGATGCTGGTTTAAACCGATGATAGACACAAAATGCTGGAGTAACTCAGCGGGGCAGGTAGCATCTCTGGAGAGAAGTGATGGGTGATGTTTCCGGTCGAGACACTTCTTCAGACTGGTTAGGGATAAGAGAAACGAGAGATATAGATGGTGATGTCGAGAGATAAAGAACAATGAATGAAAGATATGTAAAAAAGTAACGATGATAAAGGAAACAGGCCACTGTAAGCTGTTTGTCGGGTGAAAATGAGAAGCTAGTGCGACTTGGGTGCGGGAGGGATAGAGAGAGAGGGAATTCCGGGGCTACCTTAAGTGAGAGAATAGTTCCCACTATACTGTCTTGCTCCCTTTTTGTGCAGTGGGATAATATTGGCAGTTTTCCAATCATCTGGGACCACTCCTGGCTCTAGTGATTCCTGAAATATCACTATCAATGCCTCCACAATCTCCAAAGCCATCTCTTTCAGAACCTTAGGGTGCTGTCCATCCGGCCCAGGTGACTTATCTACCATCAGACCTTTCCACTTCTAAGTACCTTCTCCCTAGTAATAGCCACTCCACTAACTTCCAACCCCTGACCCTCTTGAATTTTAGGCACATTGGTGGTGTCTTCCATTGTGCAGTCCAATGCAAAAAAGTTATTCAACTCCTCTGCCATTTTTTATTCCCCATTATCACTTCTCCTGCATCATTCTCCAGCGGCCCAACTTCCACTCTTGCCTCTTTCTTACTCTTTATATATCTGAAAAAACCCTTGCTATCCTCTTTTATATTATTAGCTAGCCTACCTTTGTATTTCATCTTTTCTTCTCGTATTGCCTTTTTATGTAGAAAATAGAAATAGGTGCAGGAGGAGGCCATTCGGCCCTTCAAGCCAGCACCGTCACCGTTTTAGTTACCCTTTGTTGTTTTTTAAAAGCTTCCCAATCCTCTGGCTTCCCACTAAATCTTTGCTATGTTATATGCCTTCTCTTTTAGTTTTAGACTGTCCTTGACTTCCCTTGTCAGCCACGGTTGTCTCTTTCTCACCCTAGAATCTTTCTTCCTCTGGAATGAAAAGATCCTGCATCTTCCGGATTATTCCCAGGAATTCCTGCCATTGCTGTTCCGTCATCCCTGCTAGCGTCCCTTTCCGGTCAACTTTAGCCATGCCTCTGTAGTCCCCTTTGCCCAGCTGCAGTACCGACACATCCGATATCACCATTCTCCCACACAAATTGCAAATTAAAACTTATCATTTCGTATTCGCTACCTCCTAATGGTTCCTTTACCTTGAGTTCCCTTATCAAATCCAGTTCATTACATAGCACTAAATCCAAAATTGCCTTTTCCCTGGTCGGCTCCACCACAAGCTGCTCTAAGAATCCATCTCAGAGGCACTTTACAAATTCCCTTTCTTGGGGTCCAGTACCAACCTGATTTTCCCAGTCTACCTGCATATTGAAATCTCCCATGACCACCGTCGCATTGGCTTTTTTACATGCCAATTTTATCTCCTGATGTAACTTGTACCCTATATCCTGGCTACTCTTTGGGGGCCTGTAAATATCTCCCACTAGGGTCTTTTTACCCTTATAATTTCTCAGCTCTATCCACAATGACTCAACATCTTCTGATCTGATGTCACCCCTCACTAAGGGCTGAATTTCATTCCTAACCAACAGAGCTACCCCACCCCCTCTGTCCACCTTCCTGTCATTCCGATATGATGTATAACCCTGAATATTCAGCTCCCAGCTCCAATCCTCTTGCAGCCAAGTCTCTGTAATTCTCACAACATCATACCTACCAATCACTAACTGCTACAAGCTCATCCACTTTGTTCCTTACACAACACCTTTAATTCACCTCCCTTCTCACTCTGGTCCCGATTTTACTCGATCTTACTCTCATACCCATTGAACTTTCCGACCCATTATTTCTGGAGACTTCTGTAACATTTCCTGCACTCTCTTTCCCTTTAACTCCACCATTACACTTCCAATTTGCGGACCCCCCCCCCCCCCCCCCCACTATTTAGTTTAAAGATCAGTCTACGGTCCTAGTTATACGGTTTGCCAGGAGTCTGGTTCCAGTTCGGTTCAAGTGGAGTCCGTCCATCGGAACAGTTCCCTCCTTCCCCAATACTGGTGCCAATGGCCCACAAATACAAACCCACTTCTTCCACACCGATTTTTGAGCCACGCGTTCAACTCTCTAATCCTCTCAAGCCTATGCCAAATTGCATGCGGGTCAGGTAGCAATCCAGAGATTATTATGTTCTTGGTTCTGCTTTTCAATTTGTTACCTAGCTGCTCAAATTCCTTTAGCAGAACCTCTTGTCTCGTTCTACCTACGTCATTGGTACCCACATGGACCATGACGACTGGATCTTTCCCCTCCCACTCCAAGTTTCTCTGCAGGTGAGAGGAGATGTCCTGAACCCAGGCATCAGGCACCAGGCAGGGACCAGGCAGGCACTCTCGATCCTCACGACAGAGAACAGTGTCAATGCCCCTAAATAAACTACCCCCAATGACATCTACGCTTTCCTTCCATGTTCCCTCTCGAATGCCCCCCTGAACCAGGGTGCCCTGGTCATGTTGCTCACCATGACCAAGATATTTATAAAGAAGTACATATGAAGTGGTTGGCTGCCATTGTAACAGCATAAGAATTAGTGCCACTTGCATGTGCTGGTGCTGACCTGGTTTCGGGCATAGTGCTCCCACTGCTGCCTTCAAACCAGACGTTACTGCCATATTAGTTGCTGGTGATGGACTATAGTCCTTGATGACTTTGTTGCCATTTCTATCAAGGTTGCAGTTTTTCATATCAGATTGATCTTCTAGATTTGACATTTTCGTCACATGAAAGTCTATCCTCCCACCCATGGTTTAAGAATTCATCATAGGTGCAACGTCTAGTTAAATCTTTCAAAGTAACAGAATGGCAATGGCATATGTCTACATTGCCTGTATAACTTGCTGACAGTTGAAATGCCATGTTGCCCCATTTCCTAGCTATACAATGATCCTGTTGCATTGAAGGCTTTTCGACCCTAGGCCCACTCCTGCATGTTTAATTCTTGTTGAATTAAGATTTCTCTCCATACTACAGGCTACCACTGCCTATTCTTTGTCTCCACTTATCACTGCCTGGCACATTTACCAACTGTCTGTGTACCCAGGATAAGTTTGGCACTGAGCCATTTTCTTTCCCGAACTGCAGAGTCTTCAGGTCCTGTGGTCAGTGGCACCAATCATTATTTTTTTATTGAGAGAACCGGGAACTGCAGGTACTAGTTTATAAACTAAAACAAAATGTGTCAGAAGAAAAGTCCCGACCCAAATCACCTATCCATGTTCTCCAGGGATGTTGCCTGGCTCACTGATCTTGCCCCAGCACTTTCCTTCATTAATATTCAAAGGTGCTTTGAAGAGTTACTTTAGTTAATATTCTGGTTAAAAATTGTCAATTATTTTGCCTATCTTTGTGCGCCAATTGTAATGTATTTGAAGGTAGTCTGTGAACAAGATCTGTAAGCCTGGTAAGCACCTGGTAAGCAGCATTTATAATAATATTCAAGAGTTTCAACACATGCATGTACACTTTATTGCAGACTGCAGCAACTAACAAATGTCCAAATGTGACATGATGATGTTAAAATGTCATTTTATTGATACACATTTACGAGCAAATGTACCACAATGTTCTTGATGGAAGGAGCTGCAAATGGCCTGCAATTTGTTTTGCCCGATATTTAAAATGTACTCCTTGTAAAGGCTCATATGCGGGTGCATGTGGAAAGAGTTATCTGAGAGGCACAACCTAAACAATAGCATTAAACATTGGTTTAGGTAGAGTCAGCAAACACAAAATATTAGCCATGGTCATTCACTGTTAGTACAACTACCCCCTTTCCAGAGACATGCTGGTGTATAGCACAATCTTGGGCTTCATTACAACCCAGGCATGTAGGACTCACATAATGCATTGCTGTCATATTCCCCAAACCTATAACCAACCTAAATGCCAAAAAGTGCAGTGGGAGGTTAATTAGATTTGTTAGGGGTCTTTTTCTCCATCTGGGCAGTAACCTATTTGCTTGTGCAAACTGTCTGGACTTTAAATTCCATCATATTGTCATATTCACAGCAACACTCAATGGACTGCTCCCTTATCATTCTGAATCATAATATTCTGTGATCAAGACCCAATCCAAAGGTTTAAAGACAAAATTCTATCCTGAAACTCTCAGTGCAATGCTATGGGGTCGCTGCATTGTTAGAAATAGCATATTACAGAAAGTCATAGAATCATAGAGTAATAGAGTGATACAGTGTGGAAACAGGCCCTTTGGCCCAATTCACCCACACCGGCCAACAATGTCCCAGCTACCTTAGTCCCACTTGCCTGCGTTTGGCCCATAACCCTCCAAACCTGCCCTATCCATGTACCTGTTCAACTGTTTCTTAAACGATAGAATAGTCCCAGCCACAACTACCTCCTCTGGCAGCTTGTTCCATACACCCACCTGAATCTGTGTGAAAATGTTACCTCTCGGATTCCTATTAAATCTTTTCCCATTCACCTTGAACCTATGTCCTCTAGTCCTCAATTCCCCTACTCTGGGTAAAAGACTCTGTGCATCTAACTGATCTATTCCTCTCATGATTTTATATACCTCTATAAGATCTCACCTCATCCTCCTGGAATAGGGAGCCAGCCTACTTAACCTATAGCTCACACCCTCTAGTCCTGTCAACATCCTTGTAAATCTCTTCTGAACTCTTTCAAGCCTGACAATATATTTCCTATAATATGGTACCCAGAACTGAACACAATATTCTAAATGCGGTCTCACCAACGTCTTATACAACTGTAACATGACCTCCCAACTTCCATACTCAATACTCTGACTGATGAAGGCCAAAGTGCCAAAAGCCTTTTTGACCTCCTTATCTACCTACGACTCGACCTTCAAGAAACCATGCACTTGTACTGGTTGTACTAGTGCACATGCACTAGATCCCTCTGCTCTACAACACTACCCAGAGGCCTACCATTTACTGTGTAGGTCCTGCCGTTGTTCGACATCCCAAAATGCAACACCTCACACTTCTCTATATTAAATTCCATCAACCATTCCTCCGCACACATGGCCAATCGATCCAGATCCTGCTGCAATCGTTCACAACCATCTTCACTATCTGCAAAACCACTAACTTTTGTATCAGCAGCAAACTTGCTAATCTTGCCCTCTATGTTCTCATCCAAATCATTGAAGTAGATGACAAACAGTAACGGGCCCAGCACCGAACCCTGTGGCACACCACTAGTCACAGGCCTCCATTCTGAGAAGCAACCTTCCACCATCACCCTCTGATTCCTTCCATGGAGCCAATTTGCTATCCATTCAGCTATCTCTCCTTGGATCCCATGAGATCTAATCTTCCAGAGCAGCCTACCATGCGGCATCTTGTCGAACGCCTTACTAAAGTCCATGTACACAACATTTACAGCTCTGCCCTCATCAACCTTTTTGCTCACGTCTTCAAAAAAATCAATCGGATTTGTGAGACAAAACCTCCCACTTACAAAAGCATGCTGACTGTCCCTAATCAGCCCTTGCCCATCCAAATGCCTGTATTTCTTATCCCTCAGAATACTCTCCATTAATTTACCAACTACAGATGTTAAGCTCACTGGCCTATAGTTCTCAGCATTTTCCCTGCAGCCCTTCTTGAAAAGAGGCACAACATTTTCCACCCTCCAATCCTCTGGCACCTCTCCTGTATTTAAGGACGACTCATAAATTTCAACCAGGGCTCCCGCAATTTCCTCTCTAGTTTCCCGCAATGTCCTCGGATATATCTGATCAGGTGCCGGAGATTTGTCTACATTCAAACACGACAGTATCTTCAGTACTTCCTCGACGGTAACCCTGACTGCTCTTATGACACTTCCAATTTGTGACTGTTCCAATTTCCTCCGACCTACTGTATTTCTCCTCGGTAAATACAAAGGAGAAATACTTATTGAGGACCTTTCTCATCTCCTGTGGCTCCACACAGAGGTGCCGCTTTTATTCCTGAGAGGTCCCACTCTCTCTCTAGTTACCCTTTTCCCCTTTATGTATTTATAAATTATTTTGGGATTGTCTTTTATGCTACCCTCCAGAGCTATCCCCTGGTCCCTTTTTGCCCTTCTGATCTCCTTTTTAGATTGCTCCTTCATTCATGAAACTCCTCTAGGGATGCACTGGATCCCAGTTGCCTATACCTGTCCCATGCATCCTTCGTGTTTTTGACTAATGTCTCAATTTTCCTCGTCAGCGAAGCTTCCTTACGTTTGCCTGCTTTGCCTTTCACTCTAACGGGGACGTACACATCCTGAGCTCTCGTCAGTACACTTTTAAAACCATCCCACTTGGCCGATGTTCCTCTCCCCTCTAATAACCTGCTCCAGTCAACTTGAGCGAGACCTTCTCTCATACCCTCAAAGTTGGCCTTGCCCCAGTTGAGCATTTTAACACATGGACCCTCTCCGTCCCTATCCATAACTATCTTAAACCTAATCGAACTGTGGTCACTGGTCCCAAAAGGCTCCTCCACACACACTTCATTAACTTGCCCTTCCCAATTTCCCAATACCAGATCCAGCGTTGCCCTCTCACATGTGGGGGTCTCCACATACTGTTTAAGAAAACTCTCCTGAACACTTTTGAGGAATTGCACCCCATCAAAACCCTTCACAATATGATTTTCCAAGTCTATATTGGGAAATTTGAAATCCCCTACTACAACAACCTTATTTGACCTGCAGCTGTCTGCAATCTTGCGGCATATTTGCTCTCCGGCTTTTTGCCTAATCTGTCCATTAACCGTTCCCACACCATGCTCCATACCAGCTTCTAGCCTCTAGACTCTGTGACTCTGCCCTGCACGAGATCCCACTCCCCTGCCAATCTAGTTTAAACCCTCCCGTGTAACATTATTAAACCTTCCCGCTAGGATGTTGGTCCCCCTCCAGTTTAGGTGCAACCCGTCTCCTTCATACAAGTCACCTCTGCCCCGGAAGAGAACCCTATTATCCAGAAATCTGAATCCCTGCCCCCTGCACCAACTCTTCAGCCATACATTCATATCCTCTATCTTCCTATCCTTATCTTCACTAGCACGAGGTACTGGAAGCAATCCTGGGATCACTATCCTGCAGGTCCTGCTTTTCAGTCTTCTGCCCAATTCCATAAAATCTTGTTGCAGTACCTCCTTCATCTTCCGACCTATATCATTCGTGCCAACATGAACAACAACCTCCGGCTGCTCCCCCTCACTCGAGGATGCCGTGCAGCCGCTCCAAGACGTCCTGGACCCTGGCACCAGGGGGGCAACACATCATCCTGGAGTCTCGCCTGTTGCTGCAGAATCTCCTGTCCGCACCTCTGACAATGAGGTCTCCCACCACTACGGCTCTGCCTGACGTCACTCTTCCCCGTTGAGCCTCAGCACCAGGGTTGGAATCACAGCCCTGGCTACCACTCTTCCTGTATCCTTGGCGTGACTACCTCACTGTAGGACCTGCGCGGGAAATTCCCGTTTTCCCGGCTGGCCCTGAGGTCATCCATCTACTCCTCCAGTTCCCCAACACGTTCATTCATAAGCTGCACCTAAGTCTTTAAAGTGATCCCTGAGGTGCCTCTAAAATAAATGTAAAAGCCCCCATGGCATTATGTTTAGAGGTACGTTCATTAATCTCCCAGGAGATCTCAAGGACATCTGAAAACACCTTGTCTGCTCATTTTTATTTGCTGCCTTGTGATATTGCTGTTCGTGCATTAGCTTAAATGCTTTTCCTATATTAGCACAGTGCTAACTCTTCACTACCCAAGGTATCCTTCCAGACATACTGAAGGTTCAAAGCAAAAACAAAGTGGATGTAACAAGAATGCCTCGGTGGAGGGTCGACAGACCAACTCCTGCAGCAAGTCTGGTAAGGTGAAGTAGGGCACATGGTAAAATGATTGGTCAAAGAGGGAGGTTTTATAGCACATTTTAAAAAGAGGAGAAAGATTAGAGAAACTTAAAATATTAAGAAAGGAAGGAAGTTCTAGCCAGAAAAGATAAATGGAGAAACACTAGATCATAGTCATATACAATTAGTAATAGCATTTCACTCCGAGTTCACAATAGCTTGGTGCTATCCATTGACCTGGGCTCAGGATGCACTGTGAAGAATACCTGTGGGTGAGATAGACTTCTAACGCTCTCCCACTGCTGAGTGGAATGGGAACTTTATGTTACACGTCTCTGCACATATATACAGCTGCTATTAAATTACATATTGTCAAAACAAATCCTTAGCTCTTGCTATTTCCGCATTTCCTCAGAAGAGGTGGCAAGACAAATAGTCACTACCCATGGGCAACAGAAAAGGTTTTCTTCATTGATTTTTGCCTCAAATATTCCAGTATTTCATTGTTTAGCTGTTTCAGGAGCTATGAGCTCACTAGAAAAGACCAGTTAACGTCAAACCTGGTACATGAATTCCTACCATCATCTATTTTGATTCACGTTTAATTGTCTTTATTTTAACACGAATGGATGGTGTATTACTCATTATTATAGTACAGAGGTGGGCATGTAGCTAATTTCTTATTCCTTAAGTGAAGATAATCTTTTAATGTAGAGAATAAAGGAATCGGAAGTTTGTGGCATCAGAAATTGGATCATTACATATCATGTTTCATTTCAACACATTTTGTTATATACTTCCTCATCACATTTAGAACTAATCCACAATCAGATGTTATTTGCAGTAAATGGTGCTTATCTCTTTCAAAAATACCTGCCCCTAACATCAAATAAAAATAGGGGCATTATCTCCAGGACACTGGACTTTATTTTACCCACAACTTATTTCACTAAATTATTTTTTTCTGCTCAGATTACAATGCTGTGTCTGGGTACTTACTGCTCACAAATTGGTAGCTGGACTTGGAAAGAAAAACATTTAGAACTGCAGATCTACTTTGATATAATGTGCTGAGAGACAGCCCATAGACCCACATTATCATCAAAGCCAATATTAACTTAATTTCCATCTTGGGGGATATGGCGATACCCATGGTCTATCCAAAATGGAATATTATAAAACACATAATCTTGAGTTTCCACTGGATTTCATTGTCTGTGAATTGCCTCCAGAATATTAAAGCCGTTTAATAAATGCAAGTTTCGTTCTAAAGTACAAATCCCTGTTTTCTTTAAAACGACATCACCTTTGGCTCAAGTGAGCAGCTTCCGTTGTCATGGGTAACATGACTTTATGATATATGCAAGCAATTATCATCGTTATCATTGCTCAGTGTAGTATAAGCGAGTGAGGTGTCTGTGTGTTTATCATGTAACCCTACATATTTTGCGATATCTTACTGTCGTATAGAATCCAGTCAGAAACCAATATGGGCTTTAAAGTTAAAAATGTCACCTGGACTATGAAAATGAGGCAGTGCTAACTTTGTTCACTTTTAAAGTTTCGTAAATCCCCTCAAGTTTGCTTATATTAAGGGATGTAATTAGTGTTTACTCTGCAGTATTGGCACAATACAATTACCGGTATTTTAATCTGATCTAAACAGTTAAAGCAGAAAGTGTGGGTAGTACATAAAGTGGCTGGATAACATCTCCTCCTATTTATTTCCACTTTGTTATTTTCCACGTGTACTGGGTGACTTCCCTCCCAGTTTGGTGCCAGTGATCTCAACTAACACTTCTTGTGCCTCTACACTCACACCAACCATATGCTTCAGTCCCTATCATTCTCTCATCAACACTCCACTCCTTTTTGGTAATTTCACAATTAACTGAGCAATTCCAAACTTGAAGTGAAAGCTCCATTTGGAGAATACACAAATTGAAATACACAAAAATCATGTTTTATTCATGTCCTACAAATATTCAAGGAGGCAATTAAAATGCTAATCCTATTGGCTATTTATCCTTCTCAATAAGCTAAAAACAACTGATGGTGACTTGTTTGCAAGGGTTGTGGAGGAATTTCATACTGCATTACAAAAACCTCCTGTTCACTTAAAAAGGTTGTTTTTTAATTCTCTTTGGTGTTTTTTGTTTAGAGATTGGTGCAAGCTTCTTTTCGAAAATTGTCCCTCTCTGCTTCAAAGAGGTGAACCATTTAGCACCGATTCTCAATCCCATAGAGAAATTGCTGGCAGATGTCAGTCCACGCCACTCTATCTGGGCAACAAGACATCTAAAATCGTTTCCGAAACACGGTGGACAGATGATCAGAATGCTTTAGCAAGACATCGGCACTAGACTGCAACAAGAAAATTCCAACTTACAAGCAGCAATATCAGAAGCTCTGCCATGACTGTGTGCAGCACTTATTAGTTTACGGCACTGTTACTGGCAATACAGGGCTTGCTGGCAATTGAGCCTTGCTGAGAGATGGGAGAGCACACGAAAAATCCCCCTCGCCCCTAATGGTGCTGCAGGATTGTATTTTGTTTCCTTTACTTGCAGTCCTTGGAATCTGCAATCCTTTCTTTACTGCTTCTGCCTTTGTGTCTAATTGTCAGTTACTAAGCAAACGAACGGAAGAAAAGAAAACCCCCAAATATTTTTTTAAATAACCAGATTCTTCTCTGTACGATTTAAATTCCTTCATTAAATGATTTAATGTTTACTTTACCAGCATTTTGGAGGAATGGTTTGACTGCAAACATCACAAATGATAATTTTAAGAAAAAAATATGAAGAGATGCCATTAAATTCAACAACACACATCAGGGAGGTGTAAACACAGTACCTGTTCCTCCGTCCCACTATCCCTTTACTGAGTTCTGACAAAAACACTTCAAACCTAAAAA